>NW_007246925.1:0-37128 GCF_000164805.1 Carlito syrichta
GTTCTGCAGCCTCATCAGCTTCTCCGCGTGCTCTGTCTCCTCCCGGGCCTGGCGAAGGAAGTACCTGGCGAAGTTGTTCAAAGCCACGTCATCTCGGGAGAAATAATAGGCCATGGACAGGTATACATAGGACGCATAGAGCTCCAGGTTGATCTGGCGGTTGATGGCGGCCTCGGAGTCGGGGTGGAAGTTCTGGCGCACCCGGGAGCGGGAGGTGGTGGATCTGGGAGGGTCCCGGGAGGAGGCAGCTGCGGCCAGCGGGCGGCTGGGGGCGACCAGCAGGGGATCCGGGGGGCGCCCAGGGGCCCAGCGCCTACGGAGCGCAGAGCCGCCGCACATGCAGCGCAAAGATACCTGCAAAGGGCTGATGCGCTTAGAGAGGAACCAGAAACAGGACAGCATGGCTCCTCCTCTGCGGAAGTGGGGAAACCGAGGCCAGGGCTGCACAGCGCCGGGTGAGGCGCTAGGGCGGCATGGCTGAATCCGAACGCAGCCCTAAGTGACGGTGACTGCGTCACACGCCCTGTCCCTTCTAGAGGCGCGGAGTTCCACGCTGAGGGCGGCCTGGGCAGCTCCGGGTAGGCCAACCCGTGCCAGCTCACCACTCCTTTCATCTCCACATTCGCCCAGTCGTCCACGCAAGATTTCTGTTCATAGGCGTTTGTCATTTATTTCCCCTCAGCTAAAAATACTGTCAAGAGTAAGAACTGTGACTTGCCAAAGAAGGGACCAAACTGTACTCGCCTTTCCTCTGACCTTTTCCTATCTAAGGACCTGAGGGGAGGCAAGGTAGTAAAAAGAGCTTAATATCTGTGAGATTAAGGGTCTACATCCAAAGCAGGTGCTTACACATTGACTAACTGCTTATATTAACATTCTTAAGTATGGAAATAATTGCCAGCATGCTGCACAAATTTTAAGTCTGTTTGTTTTAAAACACATACGTATTTTTAAATGTAAAATTCATCTTAATTGTGAAAGAGATGGGATACTGTAGAGATGGTAGGAGGAATACATATAAACTGGCTCTGAACTTGATGTTACTTTCCCTTTTCTGTTAATGCAAAGATACTTTTTTTTTTAAAAGACAGCTTTTAAAGAATTAAACTTTAAATAGCATTCAATCTTAAAAGACTATATGTTTAATTGTTGTAGGGTATTGGGGAAATAAGTGTGCTCTCACAGATGAAAGTTCAAAACAAATCCCTAATACTTCCTTTACTCAGAGATAACCATTATTAAAATGTTAATGATAATTCTCACAGATTAAAATACAATAATGAGAAATATATGTATCAGACACATGAATGTGAGTACATATGTATTTTAACAGCTTTATAGAGGTGTGATTGACATACAGTAAAGTGCAGATACTTAAAATGTACAATTTGACAGGGCTTGGCATAGGTATACATCTATGAAACTATCACCAAAATCAAGGTAATGGACATATTCGTCTCACTGCAAAGTGTTCTCATGCCCCATTGTACTTTGTAATCCCTTCCGTCTACCTATCTCTGTCCCATTCAAGACAACAACTGATCAGCTTTTCACACTAGTTGATAAGTCATTTTCTAACATTTTATATAATGGAATCAACAGTATGTACTTCCTTTTTGCCTACTTTTTTCCCCTTAGCTGAATGATTTTGAGATTCATCCATGTTGTAGCTTGTATCAACAGCTAGTTCCTTTTATTGTTGAGTGGCATTCTATTGTATGGATATGCCACAATTTGTTTATGCTTTCATCTAATGATAGATGTTTTGGTTTTTTATAGTTGTTGACTATTAAAATAAAGCTGTTATGGACATTCCTGTATGAGTTTTTGTGTGATCAGTTGCTCTCATTTCTAGTGTAGTGGAACGGGGGGTGGGTGGGGGTTAAATAATAAGTTTGTGTTTAATTTTTTAAGAAACCTTCAAATTTTCCATGGTGATTGTACCATTTTACATTTCCATTAACATTGTGTGTAAGTTCAAATTCCATCATGTCTTTACTTACACTTGGTATTGGCAATTATTTAATTTTAATTACTGTTGGGAGCCAACATCTATAGCTACATGGCTGAGGCCTATAAAGGCCCATCTGGAAGATCGCCTCTGACATAGGATATCAGTTATACCTATAATATTGGCATGTGATTAGTGACCAGTGTGCATACATGGCAGTAAAACTTATAAGTAAATCTCTATACACCTGATGGAAAGTTGCATAGCAGAATTATTTTTCTCTGTCTTTCTAAGTTTTACTTCTTTCTAGATATTTTTTAACTTCTATTTCCTGGTAGACTAGGTAGTCAGCTCTTGTTCCCAAAGGCAGTTTCTTCTAGGATTAAGATTAGAAACTAAATTACCATAATAGTTTTATTGCCCTGCCTCTAGTCAGGCAGCATGTTTTTCTAGTTTCGTTACATGCCGAAACTCTGTTTGCTTCAGCCCATGGCCATTGTCATGGTAACCATGCAGTCCATTATCCAAGAGTGTGACAGCTACTATTTGATTTTTAGAATAGACTTGTTTGGATAAAACATACATTTAAGACGATACAATTTCCATCGAAAAGATTTAAACAGTAATAAGCATTCATAGAAAACTTTTAAGTTTTGTTTAAGGTTTTAAGTTTCCTTTTCTTAGATTATGACTTTAGTTCCTGTTCCTGTAGGCCAATTTTAAGTATACCAAAATTTTCCCAACGGTGCTGTTTTTGCTTCTAATATGACAATAGGAAATTTTACACATAGCCATGTATTAATATACTAGGAAAAAAGATTTAAGTTTTGGGTTAAAGTCCAATCACTAGATCATATAAAAATTAAAGTTTAAGTTTATGAAACTCATATAAGTCATGGTTAGGTTTTATAGTTTAAGAATAAGTTTTAATTGTTATAGAATTACAGGACACTACGTTGAATCATAATAGGTTAATAGAATAACTAAGTCATTTAAGTAAACTTATAGATTATAGTATAGTGTTAAGTTAATAATATTAATCGTTAAAAATATTTGGAGTCAGTGAACTTGGATTGAACCTAGAGTTAACTCAGAAAAGTTTTTGTATTAATCAGGGTTTAGAACAAAGAGTATAATATGAATGATTTATTGAACACTATGGAAGACATTTTGAACAATTGAAATTGTGCACCTGTGACCTTGATGTGAGTTTTGTGAAGCACATCAGGCATCATGGAGTTCGAATTGTTTGCTCGAAACTTGCAAGTCTCGTGATGGTCTTGTGATGCATGGTTTGTAAAGCACGGAACTTGTACGCCCCTAGCAAGTGATTATCACACTGCTGGAGGGTATAGAAAATGGTATATAAGTTGGAAAAGGTTTGAATAAAATTGGCTTCAGTCCTGATCAGACTGTTCCCAGAAGAGCTGCCTCCGAGTGGTCTTCTCGCCATCTCCTGATTCTCCGGTGCGGGTCCTAACCCACCCTTGGTCAGTGCTGGTCACCAACAAATCACAAATTAAAATTTTAATTTAAGCCATCCTAACTGGTGCATACTGGTGTTTCAATGTGCTTTTAATTTGTATCTCCATAACGATTAGTGATACTAATTGTGAGTATATTTTCAACTGCTTTTTGCCAACCATATATTTTTGGTGAAACATATGTTCAAATCTTTAGTCCATTTATATATTAGGTCTTTCAAAAAGTTGTTTGATTTCTTATGTTTACTGTCTGGGTCTTTGATATTAGCACTGTTTCTGTTCAAGTCTTTTCAGATATTCGTTATATTATCTGTGTGTTACTTTCTCCATATTATTTTCTTTTATTTTCCTAGGCAAGTTAATTGTCTTTCTAGGTTAGTTTCATTAGTTGTAAATTTAGGATACTGCTTACCTCCCATGGGTGGTTGAAAGAAATAAGAGAATGTATGCAGAGCACTTATCATAGTGCCTGATACAGAATAAGCACCCAGAATATCTGTTAATAGTTTTTATTGATAATTTCTGTTTAATTATATAAAATCAATCATTTGATATCATTTAGTGAATAATAATATGAAGTTGTTATATTTATTTAAATGGAAAGACCTATACATCTTACAAAGAACATTTATATGTTTTATATTGTTGCTATTATGTATGGATACTGAAGTAGGAATGATTTTATGTGGAAATGTCAAACTTGTAGTTTTGTAGTAAGCTCCTTGCTCTCAAGTGAGCTTTTTAAAATATACCATAAATAAAAAAGGATAGTTAAGATCTTGTTGCACTTAAACTCTGCTAGTAGAATGTGACTGATATTTACCAGGCAATTTCTCACTAATTTTTACTTCTCTAAACCCATCTTTGCTTTTAATTTCCCCAAACTTTTGCTATTCCTAAAATGTAGTTCCCTAAAGAGAAGCTATGAAAATTATTGCTTAGAGTGATATAATATGCTGACTACTGCTACTATTGTTTTAGAAAAGTTGATGTTTTTATAGAAATGCTTATTGCCAAAGTAATAAAATGCATAGATATGAAACAAATGCAATACACAAAATATGAGAGAATGCCATAAAACACAATATGCATGTAAATATTTCATGTTAATTTGTCAAAGACATTTCTTCTTTCTGTTACAAAGGTCATCATATAATTTGTTAGACTTTAAAAATACAAGAATGTAGCAGGTATTATGTTGATCTTATAGGTATTTTGATTTCTAGTATTCACAGTAAAATTAGCATTGTTCTAACAAAATACAAACGCAGACCATCACTCAATACACTTCATAACTCATTTCTTTCATAGTTTTAATATCTTCTTCTCTTCCTTGAAAATCCCCAAAACTTTAATGATTCTCTGGGATTCCCTCTGCTTCTTCACTTTCTTTTCATCTAGAACTCATCTTTCCAAACTCTTTCACTCTCTCATGAAATTTATCTCATCTTTTAAAATCTCATCAAATATATTACCTTCTCTGAACCATCATTCAGAGTTAATCATTACTTTTTTTTGGTCAAAGTACTTTGTTTATATCAAGAGCATATCGTACTATGTTATAATTCTTTATATATACGAGGAGGGACCCAAGACAGACAGGAATTTTTTCATTAAAAAATTGTGTATTTCCCATTATGTTTAAACTTCAATCATCTTCACAGTACTCGTCGTTTCATGCAATACCTCTATCAAGGCACTTTTTCCTTGCTCAGTTTTTGAACTCATCTATTTTGATGCCCTTTAGTGCTTCTGCTGGTTTTTTGTTTCACCTCTTCCCCACATTGGCAAAATGTTTCCCTTTGAGAACTTTTTCATCCAGGGAAACAACAAAAAATAATTGCTCAAGGTGAGATCATGAGACTAAGGAGGGTGGGGCATGGGGTTATGCCATTTTTGGTCAAAAACTGCTGAACACTTAGCATGGTGTGGGCAGATGCACTCATAAATCACCCATCATGAAATAGGCAAATGTGTTGAAAGAATCTTCAAAAATAAAATTCACTGAAGCCAAACGCAGCCTCTCACAATAGTAACTTGTACACTGATGCTGATGGGTTCCTAACACACTTGTCTAGCAGGGGAAGTCTGTACTACAATGAACCCTCTCTCCAAAAAATAATTCTGTTTTGGAGGGGGTCCTCCTCATACACGTGTAAGTGTTTGTGTATGAGTGTGCCCTTAAGGGCAAAGTCTACTTACAGTTCATCCATTTTTAAATCTCCAGCCCTAGTCTGGTGCTTGACATATAATAAAAAAATAAACACACATAAATGCCTTATATATGCCCATATGAATTTGAATATAAGTTCTTATTTCATATAGCATACCATATTAACCTAATGTATGTTTTATAATGTATATCAGAAGGCACTTCACATTAATTTAAATTATTTGAGGCTGTGCAGAAAATCACTGTACTTTGGAGGTTTCAGTCTGCAAAAGAATAACAATATTCGCTCTTCTTTATAAATATATTTGACAATTATTTACTATATATGTGAAATGCCTTGAAAATAGGAAATTAAAGAATTATATGACTGTGGATTGTTTTAATTAAGCCATGTTTTGACTTATGCCATATATAGATCACATTATATTGTATTATTTTCTTTAAGGCACTTGATTTTAAATACTAAACATTTTTTAGAATTTATATACCTTAAAGAACTTGCTACTCTTTTACATTAATAAATGGGAACGGAGTCATAAATAATAAGAAAAAAGATGAAAAGCAACTTGACCACCTTTATATTTGTAATTGTAATGAAGACTTTTTTTTCTTTTTTTATTTCTTTTCGTTCTCTCTTTTACATAACAGAGTCAGTCACATAAGCAGCTCTTCGTTTTCATTACTGATCTTGGTCCATTCTAAAATTTCTTGATGCCAGAAACCTGTTATGTGATTAAGTTAGATGAAGATAAATTCATTGATCACTATGAATTATGCACTTTCTGTTCTTAGAATTATTATTTATTATAGAGATGTGGGGTACAATTCAGGATTAGGTATATAAACATCGATCATGCAGGTACCCTTGTTGATGCAGTATGCCCCTCCCTCCCCTAGCAGTTTCCCTCCACTGCCAATCCTACCCCCTTCTCCTGACAGTTTCCCACGACTGCCAATTGCTTTCTTATAGCATTATAATTGTTCAAGCTCACCTTATGAGTGAGAACATATGGAACTCAGTTATTTGTTTCTGTGATAAATCACTGAGTATGATCGACTCCAAATCCATCCAAGTTGCTGCGAAGTCCACACATTTGTCCTTCTTTATGGCTACATAATATTCCATTGTGTATATGTACCAAATTTTTTTTATCCAACCCAGCTTCGATGGGCAACATGGTTGGTTCCATGTTTTTGCTATTGTGAATAGAGCTGCAACAAACATACATGTGCAGGTAACTTTCTCGTAGAATAATTTTAATTCCTCCAGGTATATTCCCAATGGGGAATTGCTGGGTTATTTGGAAGGTCAATTTCTAGTACTTTCAGAAATCGCGATACTGTCTTCCAAAGAGATTGTACTAGTCCGCATTCCCACCAGCAATGTAGAAGCGTTTCTTGTTTCTCCACATCCTCGCAGCATCTGTTGTTGTTTGTATTATTAATGATGGCCATTCTTACAGAGGTTAGGTGGTATCTCAGTGTGGTTTTGATTTGCATTTCTCTGATGATGAGTGAAGTTGAGCACTTTTACATGTTTCTGTTGGTTGCCTTCCTGTATATCTTCTTAAGAGAAGTGTCTATTCATGTCTTTTGCCCACTTTTTAAAGGGGATGTTTGTTTTTTTTCCTTTCAGTGTGTTTGAGATCCTTGTAGATCCTTGATGTTAGGCCTTTGTCAGATACACAGTTGGCAAATATTTTTTCCCATTCTGTTGGTTGTGTCCCTGCTCTCTTGATGGTTTCTTTTGCTTTGCAGAAGCTCACTGATTTGATGAGTCCCACTTGTCTATCTAATTTCTTAAGGTATTGGCCTTTCGGGTTCTGAATAGGAATTGGTTCCTAGTTCCAATTTCCATAAAGGTGTCTCCTGTGCTTTCTAAGATTCTTATAGTTTGAGGTTTTTCTAGTACTTTCAGAAATCATTTAGGTCTTTGATCCATTTAGAGTTAATTTTTGTGCATGGTGATAAGTAGGGGTCCTGTTTCAATCTTCTGCATGTGGTCAGCCAGTTTTCCCAGCACTATTTAATGAACAGGTTCTCCTCTTTCCAGTGGTTGTTGTTGGAGGCTTTGTCAAAGATGAGTTGGTTGAGGAATTGAAGCTTTGCTTCCAGAATCTCTATCCTGTTCCATTGGTCTATGTGCCTATTCTTGTATCAATACCAGGCTGTTTTGATTTCTATAGCCTTATAGTAAGATTTGAAGTCTGGGAGTGTGGTAATTCCTGCTTTGTTTCTTTTGCTAAGGATTGTTTTGGCTATTCGTGGTCATTTATGTTTCCATATGAATTTCTGTATTGTCATTTCCAGGTGTGAGAAGAATGATGTCGGTAACTTAATGGGTATTGCGTTGAATCTGTAGATTGCTTTTGGTAGGATGGACATCTTAACAATGTTGATTCTTCCTTTCCATGAACATGGAATATTTTTCCATTTGTTTGTGTCTTCTTGGATTTCTTTAAGCAGTGTTTTCTAATTCTCATTGTAAAGCTCTTTCACTTCTCTGGTTAGGAAGATGCTGAGGTATTTCATTTTTTTGGTGGCTGTTATGAATGGGATTATGCTTTTTATTTGGGTCTCTTCATGCTTGTTGGTGTATAGGAGTGTAACTGTCTTTTGCACACTTATTTTGTACCTTGAGACTTTGCCAAAGTCCTTTATCAATGCAAGCAGGTATTTGACAGATTCTCTTGTATTTTCAAGGTACAGGATCATATCATCAGCAAAGAGGGATAATTTGACTTCCTCTTTTCCTATTTGGATACCCCTGATTTCCTTCTCTTGTCTAATTGCCTGAGCTTGGATTTACAACACAATATTGAACAAGAGTGGTGAGAGTGGGCAGCCTTGTCTTATTCCAGTTTTCAGGGGAAATGTTTCTAGATTCTGTCCATTTAGCAATATGTTAGCTGTGGGTTTGTTGCAGATGGCGCTTACTATTTTGAGGTATATTCCTTCTATACCTAGGTGTTTGAGGGTTTTTATCAAGAAGGGATGATGAATTTTATCAAAAGCTTTTTCTGCATCTAATGAGATAATCATGTGGTCCTTGTTTTTACATCTGTTGATGTATTTAATGACATTTATAGTCTTGCGAATGTTGAACCCCCCTGCATCCCGGGAGTGAAGCCTACTTGGTCATGGTAGATAATTTTTGAGATGTGTTTTTGGATCCAATTTGCTAGAGTCTTGTTGAAGATTTTTGCATCTATGTTCGTAAGGGATATTGGCCTGTAGTTCTTTCTTTGTTGGATCTTTACCTGGTTTGGGTATCATTGTGATATGAGCATTGTAAAATGATTTGGGAAGAATTCCATCTTTCTCAATTTCCTGGAATACTTGCAGTAGGGTTGGTATCAGCTCCTCCTTGTATGTTTTGTAGAATTCTGCTGAAAAGTCATTCGGTCCAGGGCTTTTTTCGGTAGGTAGTTTTTGTATGACAGAGTCAATTTCCTGAGTTGTTATTGATCTATTTAGTGTCTCAATGTCTTCTTCTTTTAACATGGGGAGGTTGTGTGATGTGAAAATGTCCTCCATTTCATCTAGGTTATCCAGTTTGTTTCCATATAGGTGTACATAGTAATCTCTGATAATCCTTTGTGTTACAGCCCTAGATAGATCATCAAGGCAAAAATCAGCAAGAAGATTCATCACCTAAACTTGACACTCAACAAAATGCACTTAATAGATACCTACAGATTATCCACCCAACAATCACAGAATATACATTCTACTCATCACCATATGGAATGTACATCAAGATTGATCACATCCTTGGCCATAAATCTAGCATAAACAAATTCCATAAAGCTGAAATCTTGCCATGCACATTCTTAGACCACAGTGGAATAAAAATAAATATCAACACCAACAACGTACAAAGTGAATAGAGAAGAAAGACAAAAAGACTGAAGAGGGGAAATAAGAAAAATGAAAAAGAGAGAAAAAAAGGGGGTATTCAGGTGGAACCCTCACACATATATTGACACATTCCTTAAATTATAAAAAATGAATATTAAAAAAAAACAGAACAAAAGATCAAAAACCAACAAAAAAATCAAAAGATGAACACTCAATCATTCACACACACATATAAACAGAGAATGACAAATAAAAGCAGAAAGAAATGGGTCACAAAAAGAAAAAAAATTAGGGAGGGTATTCAGGTCAAAGCCTCACATACACATTCATGTACAAAGGAAAAAAATATTTTAAAAATAGATGAACGAACAAACATTCAGAAAATTTTTAAAATCAAAAAATTATTGAAAAATGTACAAAAACAAAACAGATCAAAACAGAAAACAAAAACAAAGACCAAAAAACCTGTCCTCTTCTGGCAGGCTCTGTAATTGTTCCTCTAATCAGATCTCTCTTGCAGACCCTCCTCTTTCACTCCTCAGGGAATGAAGCAGTGGAAGGAGGAGGGGCAGTGGAGGTGGGTGGGGCTGAAATCCTTCCCTCCCACTCTTGTATGGTCAGGGAGATCTCTGTTGGATGTATAGGATAGTCTCTTCCCCAGTTATGTACTCTCACGAGGATACCCAAGCCAGGTCTATCCTGGAATGGGGTTTTCATATTGCAACTGATGTCCAGGCTCTTTCTGGGTTTGTCCCTCTCAGTCTCAGACACAGATATTTGGGTCTGATTTTCAGAGGATTGCTGGGGCAGAAGGTGTTTGTGTCAGCCTGGACTCACCACTGATCTCTTTGGAGTTCTTCCTCATCCTTTTCTGGTCACACCTTTTGTCCCATGGCTGGATCAGGGTAGGGAGTGGGATGCCTGGAACTCAGCACTTATCAGGTCCCTCTGAAGTCTGTGCTCTCAGGATATTTCCTCCGGACAACAATCCACCTCTGAGTAGTTGATCTGCCATTCAAAGAGATTAGATCTCTGAGCTCCATCCATAGCCCTGTCCAGTGCCTTATTAGATCTCTCTCCTACTTCAATAGTAAAGGAATGCCTGGGGCAATAGCTTGTGGTATCACTTTGGCAACAAGTTGGAGGCTGAGGCAGGGGGAACTGGGTGGAGCAATGCAAATCTCTGCCTGGAAAATGGCTGCAGTGGGCAGCTCCTCATGAGGCATGTATTTCTCTCTCTGGCTTCCTCTGATACTCTCCAATAATCAAGTCCTGTGCTCCAGCAGGTCCAGTATGCCAGGTGATGGTGTGCACCGGGTGCCGGGTGCTGGGAATCAGCTGGATTCAGCAGGCTTTTCTCAGGCGTGTTCCTGCAGGCAGCAAATGTTTCTGCGATGATCTTGGGATCTGAGCTCTAATTTGAGGGGGGGGCGACTTGCAGTAACCCTCAGAGGGGGGACACAGGTGCAAGCAGCCGAGTATCCCTTCAGATGGACTTTCACGCTCCCACCAGCTACCCACGCAGAGTCTTTACTGTCACTTGCCTCCACGGAGATTTTTACAGCCTGACCTGTCAGCGCCATCTTAAGCTTCCACCTGCATTTGCTGTTAATGTTTAAGGGTTTTGAATAGAAAACGATACAAGGCTTTGTCTTGAGAAAATAAAACAAACTTTATGTATGTATATTCTGAGTGATATCACTAGGAAATCTCAGAATTTTAAAGAGTGGTTGGACCCAGCTATGGAGTACTTTGTTGTTGTTGTTGCCTGATGCTGAGGTTCACTCAAAACTTGGGAAACTTTTAGATCACCGAATAAATGAGTCAGAACCAAATCCCCCATTGTAGTTCGTGCTGCCCCTAACATCAAAATACATCTAGCAAATTCTGTTTTACTCATTCATTTTACTCATCTAGGGTTGGAGGTGCAAGACTCAGTAACCCTTTTACCTTGCAAGAAATGTTGGCATGCTTTGACTGCTAAAATTTTACCAGCATCCATGCCACTGGTTACCTCCAACTCTCTTTGAGAATTATTTTAGTCATTAGGTCTATTAATTTTGTGTCATCATTTCAATGTGATGGTCTGCGGAATGTTCAGATAAGCCATTGTCTTTGGTTTATTTTGACAGAGAGCAGGCAAACTAGCATATATTTGGAACATGACTGACTATACATGCTACCTGTCCTAGGTGAATAATAAGTGCCTCAGATGCTCCTTCCTGATGAACACTGTAAATAATGTAGGCACTGAGATCAAAATTTACATGGACTGGAGGCTTAGTTGGTCTGTTTTAGTAAAGACACCATATCCAAAAAAATAGCTGTGATTGAGGCTACTGCTTAGTTAAATTCATTATGCTTCATCATGATTCTATAGTCTTTAGAGAGTCTAGACTGGTGAATTAAATGGTGATAAAGTAGGGACCAACTCTCTCACCTCTTTTGAATACATAGGGGTGAAACTAACCTCTGTCATTCTAACTAGGATGTGGCACTCGTTGATTTCAAAGACTTTGATCAATGGGAAGTTTCAAGGGCATCTTCTTGACCTTTCTGTGAAGGTTCTTGCCAAGGAATCAATGTGAGGGTCCTGGAATCTGATAAATATGTCCATTCCAGTTATGAAATGAGCTGTTAGATTCATGGATATACTGGCTCTACAATGAGATGACCCTGGAGTGGGACTTCATTTGTCACATGGTTTCCACATACCCTTATTATGATAATGTGGCTGTGGTGGTGCTTGTTGTCTCTGATATCAGCATTGGTTAGACTCTATGCAGCAGTCTCAAAGATATGGGTAGCTTTCTTTTCCACTGTTTGATTAGCCATGCAAATGTCTATAGGTTCTTTTGGAAAAGAAAATAATTAATTAAAACTGTATGAACTTGACATGAAGTTGCAGGGTCCTTCTATAAGGAGACACAATTTTCAGTTGATACATCTGGGTGTGAGAACTGGTTCATGTCTAGAAACCGGACAGCTGATTATAACTTTCTGTAGGCAGCTGACATGATTCACTCTAGACTTCTTTTTATTGTATTATTTATATCCAGCTGGCTGCTCATTTGTCTTGCCCTAGTAACACCATGGTCAATAGACATCAACACAGTATCTGCAGGTCAATGCCCCTAGTTGCCATTTTGATCTTGTAGCTATTGTGGTAAGTTCACTTTACCTCTCAAGGTTAAGTGTTTTTATTTCGCCTTGCTATTCTGGAATCCTGTTACATTCATTGATACTAGGAAGCTCAGTTCTGTATCTATTACAGCACCTTTAATAGTCAGTCTTAGCCTATTCTATTGATCTTCTGAATAATATTGGTGAATACCTCAATATGACATGCTTTTTTCCTTGTGTAAACAATGTACTCTGGCTTTCTAAGGATTATGATCATTTGATGGACTCTTGAGTCTTATATAGTACATCTATTCTAGCATGCTCACTTTCTAAGCCTGATCTCATCCTCAATTTTGCACAGGCAGTTCTGCTAATTCTATATCATTTAATGTGGAGTATCAGGTACTTTTGAAGATCACAAGCAACCATCCAGCAATATATTAATATTTTCTCTAGTGGCACTTGTCAAGGTGTGTTGGGAACTGGCCACGGAGGCCCACTGAGCATTAGGGATCAGGGAGGGCCGTGGACTCCGAGACCACTAGGTTGTGTTCGGGATCCATTGACCCCATTTTCCTCCTTCTTTTACCATGCAACGCAAGTAACTTAAAGGAACTCTGCTGATCTAAGCTGAAGGCTCTGTGATTGTGACAGGCATGGCTCACTCTAGAAACTCATTGTTCCTGTTTCCCATAAACTGTGGTTTCGGCTTAGGTATTAGATATTATTCAAATTCAGGTCACATTTGGGAGCCTTTTATACGGTACAAGCTTCTTTATAAGATTTAAAAGTATATTTGTAGAATTAGTATATACTTATGGAGAGCTGTTTTCAGCTTTTCAATGGTATAGATGACGATCTAGAGTTATCAGAAATGGCCCAAAGTTTGGGCTGGGCCACATTACTGAGGGCCCAGCTCGTACTTTGGACTGGGCTGCATTCTTTTAGGCCGGCTTTAGCTACAGTTAGTGTAGGGTTTTTTCTACCTATTACAGAAATTGAATTTATTTTATTCATAGTGAGAGGACAACAATAGATTTAGGTTAAGAGCATGCTATTGAGAGACCCAAGAAACGAAGAAACTTATTTGCTGTAAAAGCAGCGTTTAGTTCACTATATTTCATATATCCCCACCTCATGTTTACTATATATTTTGTGTATTCCTACCTCATATATTTTATGACTATCTCATGTATTTTATGAAATCTTAGTACTTTGAATCCTACCTCAGACCCCGTAGAATTAGGCATATGTCGGGTTTTAAGCAGTGTTTGTATTTAGAATCCTCGGGTTAAGCATTGTCAAACCCAAACCAGTAGGCTAACTTATGCTTTTACAACGGGATGTAAAGGATAAAGCGATAAGCCTCTTTCAAACAAGGTGGCACCAGACTTAGAGGAGCCACCTCCTCTCTAGGTGGGCTTTATCACCGGTTTATATCTCAGTGATAATTTACAGCAGTGGCTATGTAAACCTGCAGGGAACAAAGACCTTTATAAAAGTAACTGCCTTGCTATTATAAGCTTGCTATTATAAATTCCCAGAATTAGTATATGATTTTCTACCCCACATTCACTGTATGTGTTTGCAGCATTCATATTTAAAACTTTGTTAAGTTTGGCTTTTGTTGTCCCATAATGACTATGCAAAAGTTAAGCAAACAAGCTTTCCTAAGTAAGCCTTGGGCTGGATCGGTAAACTAAAAGGGCTAATGTAACCCTTTGTCTGCCGGCCCAGGTTACTTCATAAACCGAGATTGTATGGACCTAACTTATCTAACATTTCACTCGACCCATTACGTGGGTTTCTGTCAATCACGGGCAGCACCCACCAATACCAGGTATTCCCGTACCCATTAGGAGAAATTACCCAATCATGTAAAATCAAGTTTGGAGTTCTTTCCCCTCCCTCTGTAATTGTGCATAAAAACCGCTTGCCATTGTGAATCGGGGCTCTGGTCCCTGAAGCTGCTGCTTCGGGCGTGAGCCCAGACTCGAGCCTGAATAAAGACCCTCGTGTGATTGCATCGGAGCTGGCTCTTTGTGGTCTCTATATCTCTCTCATTAGAGTCTCGGGTTCAACAATAGAAGTATTGTAGAATAGGTCATGCTAACATCAGGGAATCATGTTAGTTCAAGTATGATCAATCATGATATTTTGAGGTTTAATGAGAATACAGTTAGCTTTAGAAATTTCATTGTCTCCATTTTCTACTATTGTGGTTTTGGCCTTAGTATATTTACAGTTTATATTTGGGTTTTATTTTTAGAAGCTTTGTTGCTGATGATCAGCTTTATATATTAGAATCAGGAATTAGAAACTTTCATAGAAATTAGGATAGATATATAGGACTTTAGAATAGCCATTTTGTTAAGAGATTGTAGTCTATTGTTCCAAAAGGTGGCCCACCATGAACCTTGGACTGGGCCACATCCTGTAGAGCCCAGCGTGATCTTTGGACTGGGCCACATTCTTTAGGAACTGGCTTAAGCTTCCGTAGTATTGTGTAAGTAGTATTAGCATAGAATAGAAAGGTAATAAAGTTTAAGTTGATCATCATGGGTGTTGTGTGCGTATGAGCTTTAGAAGTTATTGATTATTAGAACAACATGATGGTAGTAGCATTGCTTTTGAGGAACATTAACTAGCATAGGGAACAATAAGATAATTTTGCAGTTTGTCCTTCCTCATACCTGAGAAAATATCTAGTGGGTGGGGGAGGCCCCTCATTCACCTGGTTTTGTGTTCACGTGAAAATCTTGTGATTTTGTCTGTGAAACTTTAGGATAAAAGGCTTATGGTTTGTCCCATTAAATTGGCTTCTGCACTAGACAGAGTCCAGTCTCTTTCTCGCCCCTTCTCTTTCTTTCTCTTTATTTCTCCAGAATAATCACCGACGCTGCCACACCTTCCAAGGGATCTCCTAATCTCTCTGCAGGGGCTGGCCCCCCACAAAGGTGTTAAATCTTCAATCATGGAAATAAGTGTCCCCCATCAACAAAACCTGACCTTACCTAAACTTATATCCCGAGCCCTCCCCGCTCTCTCACAGTCTAACACTCTGACTATCCACTCCCAAGCATTTTCCCTCAGTTCATGCCAGTGCATATTAACTTGGTTTTGTAACTCCTTCTATGTATAACATTTCTCCCCATTTCCTCCATTACTCTCCACCCTGGTAACTACCTTTCTGTTCTCTATTGCTGTATGTTTGACTTTCTTGTTTCTTTAGATTTCACATATAAGTGTGATCATGAAATATTTTTCTTTCTGTGCCTGACTTCCTTCACTTAATATTTACTGAAACCATAGGGGAGCAGACTTGGCCCAAGGTCTGGAGTTTGTTGGCTGCTGCTCCAAGACATGAGGGCCTTTTTAATTTTTGCTGTGAAATATTTCTGATTTTCAATCAGAATATTCCCAATTTTAAACTGGTAATTAATTGAGCCTGTCATTTTCTATTTTTAACATATCAATAGTGCCCAGTAAAAACCAATCAATTCCACATTTTCCCTGTAGCCTTTAATCAAGAGAGATACTGCACAAATAAGGGCATCTCCTTCCATCTGTTTGTCCCAGTTATGTAGGTGAAAATCTACTAACTGCTATGCTTACAACATTCCAGAAGCTATCACCCACCACTCAACATCAGTGTTGTAGAAGGTAGGGATGGGATTCTTATTATTTGGCCAGCGTGTGATCCAGTTCCTAAAGTTCATCTTAAATTTGCTTCTTAGAAATACTTCCAATAAAAACTGTTTTAGGGTGAATTCCTAAGCAAACCTTGACAACAAGACTCATTCACAAGTGACTTATTAAGGAAATGCTGCCAGAAAAAAAAAAAAGGCATCAGAAGAAGCAGGAAAAGGGAAAATAATAAAAGGGTGTCTTTTCAGCAAAATTCAGTGCAGATCAGGTTGCACTGAACCTGATTGGGTATGTGATCTGTGAAATTGCACTGGGTCCCTCATTCAGAAGGGCCCTATGCTTGGTTTAGTATTCTGCTGCTACATCTTAAAATTCTTAAGAATTTGATCTTTGAATTTGTATTTTGTGAGTAAAGTTTGATAGGGCAATGGAGCGTGCAAATGAGCAGAGGAAACGTGCAATTTGTGCATTTGTCATCTCTTGATTCCCCATTCACATACAGCATTTGCAATGACCCATGAGATAGAGAATATTGGTGAACCAGCAATGATGGAAGTTCATCAAGACTCAAATCAAAAGTGTGTTGCGTCTATGACTGTGTATTCCGTGGTGCCAACAGTTTTGACATGCTATGCTTTTTCTTCAAAACAGAACTTGTTTGGAATGCAAAAAGAAGTCAATGACATTCTCAGATACATGAACAACCAAGAAAACTTAACAGATTTTTTTCTAGTGTCACTTCCTGTGTTAACAACTACATATGGTAAAAAGGATGACATTTTCCTTTCACTCCTTCCTTATCAGTAAGCCACAGATAGAGAGTTGGTAGAATGTGCACCTATCAAGAAATGAAAGGGAAGCACTTCAATTACTTTTGTGTAGTGTTTCCACTGTTTTGGTAAGAAGGAAATATATGTGCATGTACAGGCTCCAAACTACAAATTATGTAATTCCTGTAATTCAGTATATGCGTTAATTGCTCTTATATTGGTATTTAAAACAGGCATTCCACAATCTAAAGAAGAATGGTAAAATTCATGCTTATAATTTTAAAATTTAAGTATTATTTGTCATTTTACTTAGAATGACATTAAATTGTAGATAATAACATCATGACAAGAGAGACCATAGGATAAACGAAAATATTTTACATTTTACTACCATTAACTGTTGGGAGCCGGCCACGGAGGCCCACTGAACATTAGGGATCAGGAAGGGCCGTTGACCCCGAGACCACTAGGGTGCGTTCAGGAGCTATTGACCCCATTACCTCCCCTTTTCTACTCAGCACTAACCAGATTAAGCTCCTGTGAGCTCAAAACATAAAAACTCTGAGATCGGGATGAACACAAGCTAACTTTAGAAGCTCATTGCTCCCATTCTTCCACAAACTGCAGTTTTGGCTTTCACACAACTTATAATTCAAACTCGTGTCACATCTAAGAGCCTTAGTAATGGTCACAGGCTTCTGGGTCATGATCTTAGGATTTATTGAAGGTGTAAATTGTAGAATACAGTTTTAGAAGACAGTCATTTTGTTGAAAGAATGCAGCTGGGTTACTTGCAGGTAGCCCACTGTGAACTTTGGACTGGGCCACATTCCAAACATTCTGGGATAGGCCACTTTTGTTTGTAAAGTAAATACTTAAGCTTCTGTAGAATTGTTTAACTTGGCATAAATCAATCAGTTTAGGATGAAAAAGGTTTATAGAATATGTCAGTCACAGATTAGGTTATCCTTTATTATGGGATTTTAAGATTATCATATGAAAAGGGTTTAAAGGCAATCATTGATTAAGTTTTCATGGATTAAGCTTTCTGGTGGGTGGGGGATGCCCCTCCCACATCTGACTTTGTGTGTAAAAGACCCTTTGTAATTCCCAATAACACACATCACTTCTGCACTAGACTGGAGTCCAGTCTCTTTCTCTCTCTTCTTCCCCCCAGTCGCCGACGTGGTCTCTACCTTTGGGGTACCCTGAACCCAGCTGGAGCTGGTCCCCGGCAATTAACAACACTTGTTTCCTGCTTTGTAAAGGTGGAGGTGGCTGCATATTTTCATTTTGTGTTGGGCCTTGTATGTAGGATAACTTTAGTTGACCCCACAGGGAAAATCAGGAACATGGAAATGTCTCAGAAATTGTCCTGAGATGGAGCAAAGGAGTCAGACTTTCATACCCTTGTACCAGACAGTCATTGCTTAAGGGCCTCTCTAGAGAGATGTAAATACCCAGGCTCTGTGCTTGCCTGCATGTCCTACCAAAGCAGACCCAGTAGTTTGAGAACTAACTTCCTAATAGAGTTATTACCTCTCCTGTTAGAAAATGCACACAGAAAAGCCTGGGGAAGAGCATACAAATGGTGAAAGGTTTCCAAGGGAATATTGACGAGAACACCAACATCTATGAACTTGTTGCCTAACCTAGTTTCTTATTGTGATCAGCACAGGATCCAGTACATACAAATTAATATCCTTCTAGAAAGGTTTAACAAAAGGATTATATAGAAATGTATGGAAGGGAAGTCAGAATAAATAGCTCAGTACCCTGGAGTTAGTCTCAAGGGGAGGTGCAGTCACCAGAATCCAAGTGAAAGTGAGCTGTTATGAGAAACCCACCTAGAGAGGAGCAGGGATACCTGGTTAAGGCACAGAGCCAACCTCAGAAGACCCTGAAAGGAAGAGTTCAGGAGAACAAATACTCTGATCTCACTCTCTTCCTTCCCTTGGGTCTCTTGTTAGGGCTCTCCATAGGTGGAATCTGGTAGGAAGCTAAAAGTAGCGAATCCATTGTTGTGGTGCATTCAGACCAGCCCTGGGGAAGAAAGCAGGGTAGGAGTGGTCAGAAGGTGGATTTGTAGGGTTAACATAAGCTATTAGGCTCTTTGATGCTCTTCTGATCTTCTGTCTGTAGAGCAGCCATAGATAACTTTCTAAAGTGCAAATATGATGAAACCATTGCCTTTTTTTTTAACCTTTTAGTGGTTCTACATTAAACTATAGCGCTCCAAAATATGTTCTTTGTTGTTTCTTTGTGACTATTCTCTTGTTATTTCCAGCATCTCTACTCCTTCAATCTCAAATGCTTGAGCCATGATGAGCTTTGCTTTAGACACCAAAATGTATCATTTGTTCCTCTTGCACAAGCTTCTGTAGGCTGAATTCACTACCTGGATCACTGTTCCACCCAGAACTAACCACAGCAGGGAGTGATGGCAGAGGATTAACAAATCTCTTTCTCTTTTGTATGGATTATGGCCACCAGTTAACTATTAATATCTAGCTCTGTTAAAATGTGGAGTATATTTCTAGGCAATCTTGTTTATGAAAAAATTACCCCTGATTGGCAAATTAACACTGGGCTTCCCTGAGTGTGGTGACTCTTGTTCCTGGACATGTTTTTTGTGGGATTCTTGGAAACCATGGAGTTGTTACAAGAGATATTAGCTATAGTGGGCTCTGCAGCTTTCTAGCCAGGGCATTTCCCATTCTCATTTCATGTGAATCTTACCTCCTGGCAGTTGAGTTGTTACATAAGGGAGTAAATAGCTGCCAGAGCATTGTGTGAATTGTGGTATGAAATATTGCGAAGATCCACGTTGAAGAGGAATGCGTGATACTATGCTGCACACAAGCTGCAATTCCTGTCCTATGTCCTTCTGAGTGACATGGTGCTAGTCTTATAAGTAAAAACATTTAGTTGAACTCAAGAAGACCATTTGGCAGTTGTTAAAGGGACTAGGTTAGAACGAATTTATTCTTGACAGCACCCCTGCTTCTCCTGCTTTTCTACAGCCGTTCACCTGTGCCTGAGTCTTCTCTGTATCTTTGTCTGCTGGCTAATTTCCATTGTTCTTTTGACCATATCTTAGATAGCCCTTAGAAGACTTCATTTCCCTACAGGGAATCTCACAAATGCTTGTGCTTATTCTGTCATAACACTGAATAGTAATTATTTATATTTTTACTACACTCAATTGAAAGATTCTGGTTGTTTAGGGAATGTTCATTTTTCTTACCCTTTTCTATATAGCATTTAGCATGGTATCTAACACAATACAGTCAATAATACTGTTGATTAAATGAATTGTGAACTAGACTTCCCTAAAGTTCTCAAACTTTCTTAGTTACAAATTACACTTTTTTAAATTTTAGAGTTGTGTACATGTGAACATTTCCTGCTTAAATAAATTGTATGCAGGTGAGGTTTGGATTTTTAGTGAACTTTCTCTTCTCCTGGTACTGGTCATGGTACCCAATAGGTGGTTATATGCCCCATATCCCCACTCCTTCTCTTTGTTAGCAGTGCCCAGCATCAGGTGTTGCCACCTTTGTGTTCACATGCCCGATGTTTCAGGCCTGCTTATGAGTGAGAACATGTGGTATTCAGTTTTTTTGTTTCTGTGATAGTTCACCTAGAATGATGATCTTCATCTCTGTGTCCATGCTGCCACAAAGGACATGATTTTGTTCTTCTTAATGCTGTGTAATATTCCATCATGTATATGTACTATATATTTTTTGTGCAGCCCACTTTCATTGGACTGGGTTGGTTTCATGTGTTTGCTATTGTGCATAGTGCTGCCATGAACATATATGTGCAGGTGTATTTTTGGTAAGGCAATTTATGTCCCTCTGAATATATTCACAGAAATAGGATTGCTGGATCACATGGTAGCTCACTTTTTAGTTCTTTAAGAAAGTGCCACACTCATTTTCACAAAGGATGAACTAGCTTATATTCCCACAAAGAGTATAGAAGCATTTCCTTGGTCCAAAAGCCTTGCCAACACATGTTGTTTTTTGACTTTTTAATTACAGTCATCCTGACTGATATGAAGTGGTATCTCATTGTAGCTTTGATTTGCATTTGTGTGATGGTTAGTGAAACTGGGCATTTTTTCCCCCATATATTTGTTGGCTATTCAGATGTCTTCCTTTGCAAAGTATCTATCTGTTCATGTCATTTGCCCACATTTTAATGAGGTCTTTTTTTTTTTCCTGTCAATTCATTTGAGTTCTTTGTAGATCCTGGATGTTAGGGCTTTGTTGAATGCATATTTTTTTTCCCATTCTGTAGGTTGTCTCTTTATTCTTTTGATGGTTTCTTTTTCTGTGCAAAAACTTTTTGGCTTGATAAGGTCCCACCTGTCAATCTTAGCCTTTGCCAATTTTGCTTTTGAGGACTTGGTCAAGAAATCATCGCCTAGGCTGACGTCCAAACCTAGGCAAACTTAGGGTATTCCATAAGTTTTCTTCTAAGATTCTTATAGTTTGAGAGTTCACATTGAATCCTTGATTCATTTTGAGTTATTTCTGTATATGGTGATACGTAGGGGTCCAGTTTCATTCTTTTGCATGTAGTTAGCCAGTTTTTCCAGTGCCATATGGTGTCTTTTCCCAGTGTTTGTTTTGTGGGCTTTGTAAAGATGAATTGGTTGAAGGTCCGTGGCTTTATTTCTGGAGCCTCTGTCCTGTTCCCTTGGTCCATGTGTCTATTTTTGTACCAGTACCATGCTATCTTGGTTACTGTAGCCCTGTAGTTTGAGGTCTGGAAGTGTGATGCCTCCAGCTTTGTTCTTTTTGCTGAGGAGTGCTTTAGCTATTTAGTCTCTTTTTGAGCCTGATTTTTCTGTATTGTCTTTTTTGGTCTGTGAAAAATGATGCTGATAATTTGCTAGGGATTGCATTGAATCTGCAGATTGCCTTGAGTAGAATGGATAACTTGACAATTTTGATTCTTCTAACCTATGACAATGGGATCTTCCATTTGTTTGTGTTGTCTTTAATTTCTTTTAGTAGTGCTTTGTAGTTCCCATGGTATAGGTCATTCACCTCTTTAGTTAGATGAATGCTGAGCTATTTTCTTGAATGACATCTTGGATGGCTTGTTCTAGGGTAGTCTCAGTTTCCCCTTCTCTCTTGGGGATGCTGATCAGCCATAGATTTGGTCTCTTTGCTTATCCTTCCTAAGTCTTTTCTCCCATTTTTGTTAGCCTGGATTAGGTCAGTATTTGATCCTCAAGCTTGGAGATTCCTTCTTCTCCCGGTTGATTCTGCTGCTAAGGCTTGCTATTGTGTTTTGAAATTCTCAGAAATACTACTTCATTTGCAGAATTTCAGATTGGTCAGATTTCTTATCATGACCAGTTCAGCTTTCACTTCCTGCACTGTTTTCATGACCTGGATGATCTGTGTATCCATTTTCTCAAGGATTTCACTGAGTTTCTTTGCCACCAATAGACTGAATTCTATGACTGTCATCAGGGACAGGTTGTTCTGGATGGGTTCCATTGCTTGGGATCTAGGTGGTCGGTTTGTGGGGCTTAGGGGATTTCAGGTGTTTTTACATTGGTTCTTCCTCATCTGAGAGGGCACACTCTTTTTATTTTTTTGTTTTGTTATTTTTTAATTAGATAAGGCTGCTACTGTTGAGGGTTGGGCGTGTGTGTATGTGTGTGTGTGTGTGTGTGCGTGTGTGTGTGTTGTCTGTCCTCCTTCCTCTGGCCCACCTGTAATGGAGGGGACAGCAGTGACAGGAAGAGTGATAATCTTGGGAGAACCTCTGAAACTGCTTCTCCAATGCAGTCTGGCAGAAACAAGATGAGTGAGACCTTTCCTCTATTTCAGAGTCTTTCCCCTCCCTCCCAAATAGACTACAGGGGTCTCCTCCTCCCCAGACTGCTTGTCTTGTCAGCAAGGTTGGCAGATGGACAGGAAAGGAGTGGGGTGCTATGGTTCTACTCTGGCTCAGGTGCTCTTGGGGGTGTGGATTGGTCCTCTCCTGTCTGGTGAGGTCACCCCTTTCACAGAGGGGTAGAAGGTAAGCAATGAGGGGTTGTTATTTTTTCCTCTGTTCACAGATGTACTGGGGTCACTGCCAATGCAGTGATATTCAGAGGTGCCTTGCATAGATAGATCCTATCTTCTCTACAGGAGGGGCTTTATGCACAATAATGGGCCCCTGAGAGCAAGTTGGTTCTGTGGCCCGACCTAGAGCTGCAAGGGCTGCCGGCACTGGAGAAACTTTCCCATATTTGTGAATTGATTGCACGGCCCCTACAGGGTGCTGAGGAGGGAGGGAAGGAAAGGAGCATGCCCACATGGCCATGTGGCACAGACCACTCCCACAGGGTGTTTCCTGATGAGGCTCTTCATGGAGAAATCAGAGGCTGGGAACCAGGGAGTTCTTAGTCTGTCTTTCCTTCTCTGAGACTGAAGGGGCCTATTGAGGTTTGCAGAGAAGAAAAGCTATTGTTTTCACTCAGCTCTTCTGCCTCCTTTGCCTCAGGGCCACCTCCAGGGTTGTCTAGGACTTGGAATTGTCTGCCTTCTGCATCTCTAAGTGACTGTCTGATAAACCTTAGCCTGAGTTTTCAGGTCGATCCCAAAAACCCTAGATCCACTCCGTCAAGTAGGCTTCTTTACAGAGGGGTGCAATTGTGCAATGTCTCCAATTGGCCATCTTGGTCCTTCCCTCCCAAATTACACTTTAAAAATAAAATTTAGGGGAGTTATAGTTTAATGATGTAGTTAAAGTTCATTTAATAGCTTATGTTTATCTAGCTCTACTACAAATAGATGCCAACTAGAGATATTGATTTTCAACCTTACATACTTACAGACTGTATAAATGGTCATTGTCAACTCAGCTTAATATGATTCAATTTATTTCTATTCAAAAATTATGTCTTGAGCACCTGGTGCTAGAAGAGTAAGAAGCTATTGATTCCGTGAAAGAGTAAAAGAAACTTGGATTTTAGGGCATCTGTAGATTCATTGTAAGTGATAGAACCATATTTAATCATAGGAAGTCAGCTGTATTGGCCTCCCAAACCAAGTACAGAAAACGGATTAGTGACTGCCTTGTAGAGAAAGTTAGCTTTGAATATGGTCTTAAAAGGGACTGAGGGAAGATGGTAGGCAGAAAAAAAGCATGGGAAACTTCCAAGGTGAAAGGTTAGACTTACATTTAGTAAGAGTGTAGACAAAACTGTATTGCTTTGTTCCAAAATAGACAAATACATACATTGTACCTTAGAAGATAATGGATTTGAAATTGGGCTGGGTTTTAAGTCTTGTTTCTAGCTCTAAAGAATTTACTAGTGTTATGACATTGCTTGCTGTAATATGTTGCAGCTTGAAATCTTACGAAATGATAAAGTTCATAAAACATACATGTGCTGGACTTTATGTATGTGAGGGGCAGCAATTTTAAGTGCTAGAACTCTTGCAAGGATGCTTTCACCAAGGATGTGGTTGGTTACTCAAGTTATAGAACACGGGGTTCTTTCAGTTCATAGATTGGACTTAGATAAACTGATAATAATTGAAGATTGTATTCTCTGTAATCTTACTGCTTGTCTTTTTCTTAGTTCTTTCAGTGTTGGTTCACAAGTGAATATGTGTGAAAGTTGTTGTTGTTAAAGGGCCTAAGACATTATAGATTTATGTCACGAAAAGTTTTTGATACCGATTATTTAATTATCCTATTTTGAACACTTTCTATAATTTAAACCAGGATATTGTGATACAGCATTTAAACATAAGTTCCAAATGCTTATCCATGATCATCATGAAGAAAGGTCGTAGTCACTAAGTGCCTGAGTATGGTAAATACTGCACAAAGTTCACTAGCAACATCCTCTCATTAAATCTTCACAAAACACTGCACAGTAGGAATCAATGTACCCACTTTTATTCTTTACAAATTACAGAGAATAGATACACATTTATCTTCAGTTTTATATAATCTCAATGGATCTAGGTAATGTTTCTAATCATTCCATTTTCAACCAAAATGGGAGAAATATTTTAGAAGTTGAATGACATGACAATGCTATCTATATTAACAAGAATTATCACGGAGGATTTTAGAGCCAGAAAAGATCACTGAATGTCTATTTCATTTCTCTTATTTTATTGATGAAGAAGCTACAGATTAAAAAATTCTGGCAGGGTTACAGATTTTGATAGCAATAGGGCTGCTTTAGGACTGTATTCTTTCACAACACTATATTCACCTGATACATAATACGTTTCCTCCAATAATGATTGGTATACTGGAATGCCAATGAATAGACACTAGTTGCCACTCAGTGACAAAGGAAGGATGTTTTTTATTTGTAAAAAGTTTCTTTTCAATTAGGAGTTTCCTATCACCAGAGCCTCCCTAACTGAAACTTAAGCTGACTTTGAAGAAGTTATTGCTATAGGAAAATATGAAAGGGTGAGGCAATTGTATTTATTCAGGGTGTTTACAAAAGTCAGTTCTATTTTTAGAATAGACAATAACTCAATTAAATTAAGAAACTAATGACGTTTACTAAATATTATATCTTGGAACATTATATGAATCCTGTAGGAATCTACAAGAAAAGAGACAAATATTAATTGTATTCTCAAGAATCTCATGCAAAATCCTATAATTTAGCAATTCCATTCTGAAAGATTTATTATATGGGAAAAAGGTGGTGCAAAAAGAGTACATAAAAAAATATGTTAACTTTATTGCAGTGTTGTTTGTAAAAATAAAAAACAAAGTAAACTGTCAATGGAACATTAATAAATTATTGAAGAATCATACAATGGAATATCATACAGCCCTGTAATAGAATAAAGTAGTTCTCTTTTTGTTAATATGGGAAGATATTATCAATAGAAAAAGCAATGTGAGCATGTGTATGTGATTCTATATTTGGAGGGAACAAAAATGTGAAAATATAAATGTACACATATATGTACAAACACACACAGGAAAGAGAAAAAGAAAGAAAACTGAATAAAAATAGTTAAAAGTCAGAAAATATTGGCTTTAAGTAATTAACCATGGTAATCTCTGACCATCACAATTAGATGAATTAGGAGAAAGGAAGATGTGAATTTAATTTTTTAGACATTAACTTTTCATACCTTTTAAAATAGTGCCATCAAGAGAAATTTTGCTTAACTTCTTTTTCAATATTTAAACTAAACAATTTTAAAAGTGGCATTTTAAGAGGCCATAAGATCACAGATGGGGGAAAGGAACCCTTAAACACAAGCTAGTGACTTTGGTCATGTCATTCATCTATTGAGAGTGGCAGAAGTGGTGACATAGTGGGAGATAAGTGAGGGTGATGATAAGTAACACTTTGTAGTGGCCAAGAGACAAATCGAGATGACAGTGTAGGTTAGGAAATGTTAGTGGATAATTAAAATAGAATAAGTTGTGTGGAATATTATAAACCCGTGCTTGTTGGAAGGGGGAATGGCAGTCTGTGCTAACCAGAACCTCTAACCTGAAGCTAAGGCTGTTGTATGGACACATTTTAAAGGCGTTATTCATATTCTATTAGTATATGCTACCAGTTATATTTTCTATCAATCTTATTAGTAACTTGGTTCACCTAGATATGATTTAAGATGTAGTGAAAAGAATATAGGTTTTTTTAAAGTATATTTTTTTTTTGCTGGTGTAAAAATAATACAAATTTCAGTTCAAAAACTTTTACAATAATTTCTTGTTGCTTTTGAGCATGCATACATTTCTGTCAAAAAATCTGCAATAAATTTTAATAAATAAGAGTTTTTGGTTTATTTAATTGTAAGCCCAAAGCTAAATTGTGAATGTATCTTTATGACATGGAAAAATGGTATCATCAGACTTCTCACTTATAAAATAGATGGCAGCCGGGCTCGGTGGCTCAGCCTGTAATCTCGCGCTTCGGGAGGCTGAGGTGAGTGAATTGCCTGAGCCTGCGGGTTCGAGACCCGCCTGGGCAACTTGGCGGGACCTCATCTCTACAATAAATAAAAATAAAAAAATTAGCCAGGCATGGTAGCATGGGCCTGTAGTTCCAGCTACTTGGAAGGTTGAGGCAGAAGGATCGCCGGAGCCCAGCAAGTCGAGGCTGCGGTGGCCAGGAGTTACCACTGCACTCCAGTCTGGGTGACTGAGTGAGACTCCGACTCAAAAAAATAATAATAATAATAAAAAAATAGATGGCATGCACTCATAAATGCCTACTGGAAAAACACTAAAATAAATAAAATGAGATATTTTAGTATAATGTATGCAGGACTCTTTTGAGACTATTCCTTGTCACCCCAAAATTGCTTCTATAAATGTAGAAATTAGTTATTTTTACCCAATTACTTTAAAAAAAATCTTACTTTCTCTTTTTCCTTTCTGCATGAAGCTGGATTTGATTGCTTTACATTTTGTAAGTACCTATAAGGTACATGGCATTTACAGTTTAAGTTCCCTATCCATACTACAATGTAATCCAATCCAGAAATAGATGGCTGGAACTTGCATATTATAAAGTATGTTATAAAAATATTTCAACTCTCTTGCTTTCTCTAGCAGATAAAATAGTTGCTTCACCTCTCTTGCTTTCTCTAGCAGATAAAATAGGTTGATTACAAGGATTGACACAATATCACTGTTGTGGAATTTATAGTTATTCGCATTTGTTGGCTTTGGGATTCTTTGGACTATTCTCCTTGATTACTGGATATTTTCTTCAAATCTCCTAGACATTAATCTTTTCAAGTTAACTATTTGAAATGTAGGTGTTTTGTCTTAGTCTGTTTTGTTCTGCAATAAAAGAACTTCACGGACTGAGTAATATATAAGAAACAGAAATTTATTGACTCACAGTTCTGAAGGCTAGAAAGTCCAATATGTCAGCATCTGGTGAGAACCTGTTGTTGTGTTATAATGTGGCAGAAGGAATCATATGGCAGAAGGGGGGCAGGATAGAGAGAGAGAGAGATAGAGAAAGAGAGAGAGAGGAGAGAAGTGAGAGAGAGAGAGAGAGAGAGAGAGAGAGAGAGAGAGAGAGAGAGAATGAGGATATGACTGAATAAGAGAATGAGGATGCAGAGGGTGGGCGGAGAGAGAGAGAGGAGAGAGAAAGAAAATGAGAATATGAAAGAATAAAAGAATCAGGATGCCGGGGATGGGGGGCAGGGGGAGAGCAAGAGGGGGCAAACCCACTCTCGAGAAAAAAGCAATAGTCCATTCATGAGGGCAGAAGAACCCTCATGACCTAAATACCTCTTGATGATCTCATCTCCCAATACTGTCACAGTGGCAATTAAATTTCAATATGGGGTTTGGGGGGGATAAACATTTAAAACATTACATTTGCATTACACTGGAATGTTGGCTTGGTGACCCATATTGCTCTTCCATCATTCTGAGTCCCACCACCTGAAATCAGGACTGCCGCATGTGGTAGTCCTCAACTGAGTACAACTGAGGAGGGCTGTAGTTGACCAAAATGCTACCTGTGCTTTCTGTTCAGTCTGTGTTCATTAAATAAAGGGATGCTCATAATACACAATGCTGTTCATGTGCCAATCTGGGTCCAGAGGGGTTGCCATTGTATTAGTTTTCATAAAGGCACTCTGTGACTTAGCAGCAGTCATTTTAAATGTGATACTTTTCTCAAAACACAGATCTCATTGCCAGAAGAAGTTAACTTCTTTAGTGGTCATAAGAATATTGAGTAAGACTTTGTTTTCACATGAAGAAAGCCTCTCCACAGGAAAGGCCAGCTACATTGTGTCATATTTGTAGTGATAGATTTACATAATAGTTAAAATAGCTATTTTCTAGGAAGATGAATCAAAATAGAGATTTATGTTTGTTGGTTGGTAATTAAATATTTTTAGCTTCTGGAATGAACTTGAATTTTTAAGTGAAGCTTCTTAGTATTATTATTTACCTTTTGAATTGTTTAACTTGTACATCTTACCTGTTTGATGCATAAGCATTGATACAAGTGGCATTTATGCTTTGGTAAACGTATATTTAAGCATTATGTTAGATGAAAGACTGTTTTATTATTCTTCACAGTACGTGTGAGCATGAATATACAATGTGTGCTTGTGTGTGTATATGCATAAGCATTTCTTTGAACAATACTTATTTATAAAGAACCTCTAAATTGGGAATACAGTAATATCTCCTACTTAATAAATGAAAGGAGTTAGGGGAATAAAGTTGCTTTTATGTTTTTTTTTGTTTTTTTTTTGAGTTGGAGTCTCACTCTGTCGCCCAGACTGGAGTGCAGTGGCCACTCCTGGCCACTGCCGCCTCGACCTGCTGGGGCTCCAGCGATCCTTCTGCCTCAGCCTTCCAAGTAGCTGGAATTACAGGCACGCGCTACCACGCCCAGCTAATTTTTTGCTTTATTGTAGAGATGAAGTCTCACCAAGTTACCCAGGTGGGTCTTGAACCCGCGAGCTCAGGCAATTCACTCACCTCAGCCTCCCAAGGGTGGGATTACAGGCTGAGCCACCCAGCCTGGCTGCTTTTATGTATTTAAAATGATCTAATTTATAGCATTTTCAGTCTGAACCTTATGTGATTTCTAGTAATAGTTTAAAATGGCATTCTTGAAAGTGATGAATCATTTTGACAGAGGATATTCTGCAAAGCCTTGAGAAGACTTCAGTGCTATGAGGTGTGATTTTTATGGATATGCATGATTATTAGGATCTGTCTTTTGTCACATCCAACAGTTTCAATTTAAAACTAACCACAGGCAAGAGCAAGGTCAGAGAGACAGATGATCTGGAAGAATTGAGTTCTGTACCATCACACCCTCTGAAATGTCTATAAGTCATAAGATTGGCCTAACTCCATCTTATTTAAAAAAATAATACACAGTAGGGATCCAATGTGATTCTGATGATCTGATATCATTATATCTGTGTCAAGAAAGAGAACCAAAAATGTAACAGCCTGATGCAGAATGTATAAAAAATCTTTTAGTAAACTGTGAAGGGACAGAAGTGGTGACTCATTATTGAAATTTAAATATAATCCTTGATGATGTTTATATAAAGAATTATATAAATAATTTGGAGCAAAACTAGAATAAAATGCTTTACTTTGGAAAATAATGAATTGAATGACAGCTATATGTGCAGCAGCTATGGTTAAAGTGTAGGTATGGATGTTATACTATTTTTGACTGACACTCTGGTTTTCTTTTCTTTTTTCTTTAAAAAAAAACGTGAGGAAATTATAGATATGAAATGAATAAAGGTTTTCAAGTCAGAACTTACTGACTTGTTAATAAACAGAATATGGAAAACGTTATGGGATGTCATTTGCAAGATTAGGTGAAAAAGACTATGGTTTTCATTGTGGATGTTCTTGCTCTTTCCTGGATTATTTACTCTGGGGAACTGGTTGTTATGTTGTGAGGAAGAGCTGTGGAGGGGGCTGAGTGAGTGAGCTTTGGATTCAGGTCTTCTGAGGCCTGCCAAAACCCACGCAATTTACTTGTCACACAAGTACCTCCTACCCCTGTCTAGTCTTACAGGAACACAGCTCCAGGTAACAGCTTGACTGCAATTTCATGAAAAACTGAACCAGAGGCTCCAAATTAAGCCATACCTAGAATTCTGATCCTCAAAAAGTAGGAGATAAAAAAGTTTTGTTGTTTCAGCTGCTGATTTTGTTATGCAGTGATAAATAACTAATATACTACATTTATTAATTAACTAATATTAGTTCATTAAGTCACCTGTCATTTTCTTATTTTAGTGAATATGAATTTTAAAAATCTTTTTTTACTAAAGACAACATGAATTCGATAATGCAGAATGACATAGCATTTTACTTTATTACTTTTTTTAAATAAAAAAATGTTTTTGAAGAGTAGAGAAGTCTTATGTTTTATAGAGCAAATTTGATTCCTAAATTTCAGGCATACTGACATTCAAGGAGGGGAAAAATAAGAGACTTAGAAATTGAAATTATACAATGATAAGACTAAATCCATTTATTTTAAAGACATTGTACTCTGATCTAGATCATATTTGAATATTTATCTTTTGAAAATTATTTTCATGCAGCTATTTGTAGTATAGAGTTTCATGTGTTGCTGATATAGTAAATGAGATTTTTCTGGTCCCCATAGCTTACTTCAGTGGATCTATGCCTATTATTTCTAACGATAAATTAACAAAATAGAATTATACTTTCAGGTATGTTATATTAAAGGCTCAGCTTACAGACAAATGAGTATTTTACTTAGGACCATGCTGTCTCCTAACAAAATTACAGAGATGTCACACATTCATAATATTTTGAGTGTTTGTCAGTAGTATTCAAAATGGCAGCACATTGACTATAAGAGTTTCCACATGTGATCTCAAAGCACTTTTTAGGAAGTGTAAAATTCCCATTTCTGGTGCAAACTCTAAATATAGGGCAACAACTGTTATCTTTCTGAGAAATATCCCCCAATTTTAAACCTCTATCAGTTAAACACAGAGGCTTAATATAGTGTGAGAAGGATGCGGTGACATCTGAGTATGCCTGCCACCCCTCAGCCTCCCAGAAAAAATCCAATCCCTGTATCATAAAGGTGGTTGAGCTGAATTCAACAGCCACTCCGCCACTGCTTTCACAGTGGCTGCCACTACTCTCTGGTTAGGTCTCACTTCTAAAAGTAAAGCAAATGCTTAATTTCCTTGAAATGAAGGTCAAACTACAAATTTAGGAACTTTTTGACCATGGAGAAAATGGGTCATCTATTATTTAGAATAAAAAGTAGATAACAGAAATATGCTTTGCTTTCTGGTTAAATTCCACCCTAAATTATCATTGCATAGGCTGGTCTAGTAGCCAATGTTCGAACATCTGTCTATGACTGTCTAAAATCTGGCTCAACAACTGCTGCTGCTCAGTAACTGTCATAAAGTGGCATTAGCTACAAGCATACATCAACATCTCTGTCACTTCCTTTTCTTTCCTCTCTTTTGTTGCAGTGTTCTGTGTATTGGGAAAAATGTCATACCCTCAGTCCAGTGAGACCATGGGTTTTTAGTTTACAACAAAGAACTGAAATATCAAGCTTGATGAGAAAGGAAGGCATCATGCAGAGTGTGAGCACTTTCACTCCTCTGGAAAAGCATCTTTCTATCCAGGCTAATCAGGTTTTGCAGTGATGCCAGAAGACGCTCCACCTATTGTACTGCATGGTAATGGAAGACTCTGAAATGCATTCTTATCCTTCCTAGATGAGTTGTAAGAAGCTGTCAGAGGAAGCTGTCTTGAAGAAACAGCTAAATAAGTCATTTAATTTCTTTATATATCATAAAATCAAATGGAATAGTCACAGTACAATTTATTTTTATTGCTCTCTTTCAGAGCTATTAGCTGCTTTCTTCTCTATCATTTCACTGAAGGATGTGATTATGTTGAGACAGAGAGCAGTGAGGTGATCAAAGCCATGGCTCTGGGAGAAGTAGTAAGGCAGAACTTTGACATTTGTGACTTCAACAGTACTGGTTAAAACCCATATTAATTTGTTACTTTACTACTTATTTGAATTTTATGTAGAGGGTGTCACAGGTGTGGAATGAGACACCTAGTTTTCGAGTAAGCTTTGCTTAGTTTTAATGTCTACAATTCAAGAAAGTTCCATTAGCCCTTTGGGGATCTCATACCTGTAAAATCTGGCAAGAGGTAGAACTTTATGATTGGCTTACGACATTCTTTTCAATTAGAGAACTACACATAAACCTACCAAAGACAAGGCTATTTTCTTGATTAAATAACTATGAAAAGTTAAGCTTTCATAACACTCTGGAAACCATATTACTGAGTGTTGCCAAGCAGAGAGAGAAAGTGGCCAGAGAGTTGTTGGTAGTTACAGCTTTAATTTTATAGAACATTTAAAATGTTATAGTCTTATTTTGTCCCTCAGGGTCTACTTACACAAACACATTTTCTGGCACTGACAAAGCCATGAAAAATCTTGGTATATTGCTTTCTACAGATATTCCATAGAAACAATTTTCCTCTCAAACGTTTTCAAAACATATTCTTCGAGCTAACTTTTGGTGGTTTCCTAGGAGGTAGTAACAAGTGGCAATTTGCAGAAACCGCACTGTAACTGTTAAAGAGAGAATGTTTTCAGCAGATGCTTTGAAAAGCAAAGATAGGCAACAACCCAGTTTGGGAATCTTATTGTGCTGTTTGGTGATGATCCAAGAAAATATTGACATCCTAGATAGAGACCTACAGTCTGTTCTGTACTTTACTTTGTATTTTAGATTTGTAGAAGCTAAAAATAGTAATGAACAAAACAAAAAGAAGAAAAAAGTTAAAGCGATGCTTAGCAGTGACAATAAGATTTTGAAGAATATGTGTGATAATGACAGACTACAAATGGAGAACATAGCCTCTCCAGCTTGGCCAACAATTGTTAATGGTAAAAATCACAATACTAATTCTAAAAGGTCAGATTGTTAAAAAAAATAAGCTTGGTAATTTAGTCTAGGTCTTCAAGTTTGTTGGCTGAGAGCTTTATTTTATGTGAATATCGATAGTGCAATACTTGCCTCATACATTTTTTTCTCCATCAAACCTTGTTAACTGTTTCTCTCTGGAACAAGAAAAATGTCTATATTTAAATCAGAAAATTTAAGACAACCACAAAGGCTTTCTGTAAAACGACAAGTTAAACAGAATTGTGATGTCATTTTAATAGTCATAGGTAATGATTCTTAAATGGTTTCCTATCTCAGCTATTTTTGGAAAATTGTTTCAAAGGAAGTTTATGGGAGATGTCACCTTCCCAGAAAGCACAAGATATACTTGTTTGCTTACCACAGGGGAGTCCAGGCTCCTAATCTGTGCCTGGCACCACATGACACATGCTTCTTGGAGCTCGCAGTCATGGAGAGAAAAGGACAAGGCTTGCTCTATTATTTCCATTAATGGCCCTTGGGGACGTATATCCCTCCTTGTGGATACTCTTTCCTCAGTGACAACTCAGCTATGGTAAGCACACATGGCATAGGCCAAGAGCAGAAACATAAATCAAATTGACATAGGCCCAATTCAAAATCATAAATCAGTTTGCCAAAATTGAACTTAAAAAATGTATGAGCAGGCTGAGATAGACTGAGATCCTTTGAAGTGGTTTAAATGGAAAGGTTTGGGCATAGTGCAGCACCTTGGGAAGTTTTTTAGGAAAGGCTAAGAGGTATGTCAAAACCCCACATAAGCCTCTAGAAAACCTAACCGTCATTAAAATAACTCCTCTATTGTCTTTTTTATTTTTAAAATTGCTTATGGCAGCAGTTATAGTGACTTATTCTTACATTTGGCCTTAAGTATATACTCAGTATATTAGACATCTTTAATAAAGAATTTTATTGTTCATTTTATTTTTTAAAAAATATTGACCTTTCAGGGTATCCTTATTTCATAGGTGTCCTTTTATTTTTTCATGTTTTATTTTTACCCTTATATGTAATTATTGTCCAGACAGAGAAGGTTACCTTTCAAATATGGTTTGAATATATCAAATCTTCCTATGCTCCCTGAATAAATCACTTTGTGCCAGCAGAATCTCTCCAGTGGCTAAAGGCATGTTATTATACATGGGGATATAATTTCAGGCTGCTACTAAATATGTTTTGAGAATAGTTCCTCCTACAAGTGATTAAGTGCTGTGTTAATACTGATTTTCTTTTTAGTTATGTAGGTTGTTTACTAGAAGCCCATGATGTGTCCAAGCTCAATGAAATCCTGTTCCTGTGGTATATGCCAACTTATTATTTGGAGAATTACTAATACATGACTGTATTCAGTAATTGAGTCTTTCTTCTTATTACTCAGCTAGGGAAATCCAACTTTTTCATCTGTTATACACCTTAGTGCACATATAAAGCACAATAGCAATATTCTGTGGAAAGTATTGCTAACTTTACTTCTTAAAAAAGAGTAGAACATATGAAAATGGAAAAAAAGATGAGTTTTTTTTTTTTAATATACTTTTCAGAAAACTGAAGCCTTTACATACTGGCTGCTGTGTTTTGACTTCACTTGTGAGTCCACTTTCCAGGGGCTGCTTATTCCCATCTGGATGTAGCTAAACATGCCAATACCTATTGTCTTTTTTTTCTTTTTAAGGTGAAAGATATTAGTGAAGAAGTATATAACTGTAAAGAGAAAGTGGTGTAAATGTTAGGAGACTCATATGCGCAGTGCATGTGAAGTTTTTTTTTTTTTTTGAGTTGGAGTCTCACTCAGTCGCCCAGATTGGAGTGCAGTGGCTGCTTCCGGCCACCACAGCCTCACCTCCTGGGCTCCGGCGATCCTTCCGCCTCAGCCTTCCAAGTAGCCGGAATTACAGGTATGTGCTACCATGCCCGGGTGATTTTTTGATTTATTGTAGAGATGAAGTCTCACTGCCCAGGCGGGTCTTGAACCCGCAGGCTCAGGCAATCCACTCACCTCAGCCTCCCAAAGGTGCGGGATTGCAGGCTGTCACCGAGTCCGGCTGCATGTGAAGTTTTGGGCAAACAGTTTAGCTCCTGTCAAGTCAAATTTTCCTATGTAAGATGGCAGTTGAAATACTGTGTGCAGAGATGTTAGGAATCTGTGAATTAAGTGTGAGAACTATAAAGTCCTGGCTATCGTCATGTCTTTCCCTTGCTTCACAGTCAGTCTTCCCCAGTATGATATTTTATCACCATCTCTATTTCTTTACCTCTCATTCACAGCTCAATAACCCAGTCCATCAGACACTACAGCAGACATAGTACCCACCCACATCTCCTCAGTCCAGTTTGAAATTCACCTGCAGAAAGAATGCCAATGGCCACCTGTCTCTCTGCTTGAGACATTTCTCTGGTTCTAGGAGTTTGCTCTACCCACAGATTGGTCAGTTCAGCAGTATTGGGAGTTAACACCTCTGAAACAATCTTTAACCTAAGAAGGATGGGAGTTGGTGGAAATACCCAGCTTCCTTATCCCACACAAGATGATTCTTATTTGGATAGTCCTGATCTCTTTCTCTTGTCTGATTGCTCTAACTAGGACTTAAAAAACTATGTTAAAAAGGAGGGGTGAGAGTGGGCATCCTTGTCTTGTTCTGGTTTTCAGGGGAAATGATTCCAATTTTTGTCTGTTTAGCAGTATGCTGACTATGGGTTTCTCATAGATGGCTCTTATTATTTTGAGGTATGCTCCATCTATGCCTAGGTGTTCAAGGGTTTTTATCAAGAAAGGGTGCTGGATTTTGTCGAAAACATTTTCCGCATCTAATGATATAATCATGTAGGTTTTGTTTTTACATCTGCTGATTTATTTAATTGCATTTATGGTCTTGCAAATGTTAAACCAACCCTGCTTCCTGGGGATGAAACTTACTTGCTCGTGGTGGATGATTTTTGAGATGTGTTGTTGGATCCAGTTTGCTAGGATCTTGTTAAGCAATCAGACAAGAGAAGGGGATCAGAGGTATTCAAATAGGTAAAGAGGAAGTCAAGTTATCCCTCTTTGCAGACAACATGATTCTATACCTCAAAAACCCAAGAAAATCTATCAAAAACCTTCTTGCACTGATAAAGGACTTTGGCAAAGTCTCAGAGTATAAAATACATGTGCAAAAGACAATCGCATTTCTATACACCAACAATAAACAAAAAGAAACCCAAATAAAAAACACATCTCATTTACAATAGCCACAAAAAAAAAAAAAAAAAAGAAAAAGAAATACCTTGGCATCTTCCCAAGTAGAGAAGTGAAAGACCTTTACAATGAGAACTACAAAGCACTGCTCAGAGAAATCCAAGAAGATACAAAAAAAAAATGGAAAAAAATTCCATGCTTATGAACTGGAAGAATCAATATTGTTAAGATGTCCATCCTACCCAATGCAATCCAGATTTAATGCAATACTCATTAAATTATCAGCAGTATTCTTTTCAGACCTGGAAATGACAATACAGGAATTAATATGGAAACATAAAAAACCACGAATTGCCAAAACATTCCTCAGCAAAAAAAAAAAAAAAGTAAGCCGGGCTCGGTGGCTCAGCCTGTAATCCCGCGCCTTTGGGAGGCTGAGGTGAGTGGATTGCC
>NW_007246925.1:37148-121223 GCF_000164805.1 Carlito syrichta
CGGGCAGCGAGACCTCATCTCTACAATAAATAATAAAAAAAAAAATCAGCCGGGTATGGTAGCGCATGCCTGTAATTCCGGCTACTTGGAAGTCTGAGATGGAAGGATCGCCGGAGCCCAGTAGGTGGAGGCTGCGGTGGCTGGGAGCAGCCACTGCACTCCAGTCTGGGTGACAGAGTGAGACTCCAACTCAAAAACAACAACAACAACAACAACAACAAAAAGTGGGAGATATTGCATTCCCATACTTTAAACTTTATTATAAAGCTACAATATTCAAAGCAGCCTGGTATTGGTACAAGAACAGGCATATAGACCAATGGAACAGGATAGAGATTCTGGAAGCAAAACCTCAACTTCTCACCAACTCATCTTTGACAGAGCCTCAACCACCAACCACTGGGGAGAGGAGAACCTGTTCAGTAAATGTTGCTGGGAAAACTAGCTAACCACATGCAGAAGGTTAAAACAAGACCCCTACCTATCATCATACCCCAAAACTCTAAATGGGTCAAAGACCTAAATGTAAAACCTCAAACTATAAGTTTCTTAGAAAATGCAGGAGACACCCTTATGGAAATTTGAACTGGCAATCATTTCCTGATCAAAATCCCAAGTGTCCATGCCATAAGAGATAATTAAGAGACAAGTGGGACCTCATTAAACTGACAAGTTTCTGCAAAGCCAAAGAAACCATCACGAGAGCAGGGAGACACCGACAGACACCAAAAAAATATCTGCCAATCGAATGTCTGACAAAGACCTAACATCTAGGATCTACAAGGAACTCAAATGTGCCAAAAAGAAAAAATCAACAACCCCATTACAAAGTGGGAAAAATAAATGATAGACATTTCTCAAAAGAAGACATACGAGCAGCCAATAAATCTACGAAAAAAATGCTCATCCTCACTAGTCATCAAAGAAATTCAAATTAAAACCACACTGAGGGAGAGCAGAACCACAGTGGACAGTACAGCAAAGGTTGTGAGAGAGGTTTGGGGAGGTATTCTCCCTCTACTTTATGATTCTTAAAGAGACCCCAAAGCACCTGTACCTGGACTTCTTGTTCTGATAGTTGAAGATCATTGACTGTAAGGGCAGAGACCCACAATAATATATGGGTCCTAGGAGTCACCAGCTGTGCCAGGGAGACTTTCCCTTTAGAGGTAAAACATTTATCACATGTTTGCTTAAGAAATGATAGTTAACTCCTGTCATCAGAACTCTTTCTCTGATATTAAATATATACCAGGAAACTTCCTAAATTTTGATTTTTCCAAAAGCACTATTTGAGTTCAAATCCTGATTCCATTCAACTTCTGTTAGCTTTTACTCATTTAAGCTTTCTGAGCAGTCATTTTCTACACAAGTTTGTTGTGCAAATTAATGATAAAATGTGTGCAAAATCACTTTGTAAACTGCCTAGGATGTGTGAACACGAGTCAACAAAAAATGACAACTTCATTGACAAACTTGGTGGCAATTATAATTAGTTCTGTAGATTTGAATTTTGTTTTTAAGATGAACTATTGATATCTTTTATAGAATAATTATACCCCACCTTGACTCAGTGCACTTATTTGACTGGTTTTTTTCTTCGAAGAGATTACAAATAACATCCTTTCTTTTTTTCTTTACTATCATTGTTATTTTTCTAGTCATATACCCTCCACATTACCATCATAAACTTGTCAATATTCTAGGTTTGGAGAGTGTGAGAAGATAAAGGGGAGAAACAAGGGAGGTGAAGATTTTATCCTTCAAATACAGCAAAACAAGAAATTCAAGCAAACCTAAACAACTGCAACACTACCTGCCAATAATGTAAATCTCTTATGTTTGATTGATATTTAACCTTTTGCCTTCATTGTCTATCATAAAAAATGGCACTTATCATTCTTGTATTGCTTTTTTTTCTTTTTCTTTTTAATTTTCTTTTAATTTTTATTTTATTTTAAAGATGTGGAGTACAATTCAGGGTTAGGTATACAAATGGTTCATTATGCATGTACCCTTGTTGTTGAGGTGTGCCCCCCTTCCCCAGGCAGATTCCCACTACTGCCAACCCCACCTCCCCGTCCACCTCCCAGCAGTTTCCCACTACTGCCAATCATTCTCTTATGGTATTACGATAATTGTTTAGTGTCCGCTTATGAGTGAGAACATGTGATACTCAGTTCTTTGTTTCTGTGAAAGATCACTCAGTATTATCAACTCTAAGTCCATCCAGGTTATTGTGAAGTTTATGATTTTGTTCTTCTTTATGGCTGCATAATAGTCCATCATGTATATGTATTATATTTTTTTTTATCTAGTCCTCTTTTGATGGACGTTACAGTTGGTTCCATGTTCTTACTACTGTGAACAATACTGCGATAAACATACATGTGCAGGGATCTTTTTTATTAAACTACAACAGTATGTAAGAAACTCTATAACTGCTCTTTTTTATAAAGTGATTTGAGTTCTTCTGGGTATATTCCGGGGAATGTGGGGTTGTATGGTTAAATTACCAGCAGCATTCTTCTCAGACGTGGAAATGACAATACAGGAATTCATATGGAAACATAAACGACCTCAGCAAAAAAAAAAAAAAAAAAAAAAAAAAAGCAGAAGGTATCACCCTCCCAGACTTTAAAATCTATTATAAATCTGGAATAATCAAGACAGCCTGGTATTGGTACAAGAACAGGTATATAGACCAATGGAACAGGATAGAGATTCCAGAAGCAAAACCTCAATTTCTCAACCAACTCATCTTCGACGAAATCTCTACCAACGACTGGGGAGAGGAGAACGTATTCAATAAATGGTGCTGGAAAAATTGCTGACCATATGCAGAAGATTAAAACAAGATCCCTACTTATCACCACACACAAAAATCAACTCTAAACGGATCAAAGACCTAAATGTTAAATCTCAAATTATAAGTACCTTAGAAAATGCAGGAGATACCCTTATGGAAATTGGGTTTTCTTATACATGTTTTTTCCTCTCGATCCTAACTAAAAATCTAGTTTTCTTTACTTTTTTTTTTTTTTTGAGTTGGAGTCTCACTCTGTCGCCCAGACTGGAGTGCAGTGGCCGCTCTCGGCCACCGCAGCCTCGCCTGCTGGGCTCCACGATTCTTCTGCCTCGGCCTTCCGAGTAGCCGGAATTACAGGCGCACGCTACGACGCCTGGCTGATTTTTTGATTTATTGTTGAGATGAGGTCTCGCTGCCCAGGCGGGTCTCGAACCTGCGGGCTCAGGCAATCCACTCACCTCAGCCTCCCAAAGGCGCGGGATTACAGGCTGAGCCACCAAGCCCGGCTGCTTTTGTTTTTATCTACACTGCATTATAACATGTTATACCGTTTCTTACATATTGTTGTAGTTCAATAAATTCTCCTGATAGTTTAATTAATGTTAAGTTTTATTATTGTATTCCTTATTGAGTTATTCCATTGTCACTTAAATTATCTTACGACATAAACTCTGAAATCTTTGCTGTTCATGTAGTTGACAACTATGTCTTATCCTTTCCTTGTCCACTAACTCCTTCTGGTTAGTGTATAAATACACCCATTTAAGGTGCTGATATCTCTACTCTGAAGGCAAAGATAATATAATTTATTGCAATGTTTAACAACAAATGTTTAAAAAGTTCACACTATGCCTGAGACACTGTATAAGGCCTCTACCAACATAATTTGGAGATCTATTTTTGTGACCTATCTGAAAAGATTGGCTATAGAATGTTTTCTTAGAAATCAGTATTATCTCAATTTGTTAAAATAAAATGTTTGTCTTATCTCTAGGGCTTTTAAATGTGCACATTCATTTCACATAGGTAAAATGTATCTCCCCTACATTGTGACTTCTGTGAGACACAGGGCTGTATTCATTTAAATATTAATTTTCAAATTGATTAATACAATGATAATCCTTATATAAATGCTCAATAACTATTGAACATAGCAGTGTAGAATGTACTTTGGTGTTATTTTAAGACTGTGATTCTAAATTCCCTTTGTTTTTCTTCTTCTATTGTATTTTTTCCTAATCACTATTTTAAAATTTCAACTGTGTCTCTAAATGGAAATTAAATTGGGAAAATCAGTTTCTTTTACACAAAAATTTTACATCTAAATTCTTTTTGTTTTCTGCAAGAGACTCTTTAGATGAATTTAATGGTTTTGTAAATCTTTATGTATTTGAAATAAAATATTTTATTAACCTGTTTTTCAACCTTTAGTTTTTTGGTGTTTTACTTACATTTTGTACTATGTGAGATTTCTTTTTCTAAAAAAAATCAATTTATTTTTAACTGATAAATTAAAATTGTATATATTTATTAAGTACAGCATGTTTTGAAATACATTGTGGAATGACTAAATCAAGGTAATTAACATATGAATTACCTAACGCACTTATAATTTCTTGTTCTCATCACTAAATAAATCAGTCCCTAAAATAAAGAAAAATTTACACTTACCATAAGTTACATAATAAAAGAAATTTGTAAAATCTCGCCCAAATGTTTGAAACAATTTCCCTAGTAGAACAATTCTGTTCTATTGTTTTCAGAATAAAAGAGTGATTTTGCCTTTTGTATTATTACTTTTGTAATATTTGAGTCAGCTTCTAAAATAACCCAAGAATAGTCTATTTCTTTCAAGGCACAGCGCTATTATTTTTGAAAAGTCTGTAAGAAAAGCCACTGAAGAATACAAAGTTTCTATAAACCAGGATCCTCACAATTTATTGTGTATCAGAATCTTCTGCAGAGCTAATTGAAACACAGATGGCTCAGCCCATTTCCAAAGTTTATGATACAGCAGAAAGGGATGGAGACCTGGGAATTTTCTTCTTTTATAGATACCCAGCTGATGATACGTTGCCTACTGAAGGCCACACTTTAAGACCCACCACTAGACGCTTTCACTAACAATCACTTCTAAAGAGACTTTTATAGCATTATAAACTGCTAAGCCCCAAATAATTTGACAAAGAAAACTCTAGAAACCTTAATCAACTGTTAAATGAACGTACTTTCTGAAACGAATTTGAGAAGAGTTGCTGATTTTTTTTAACCTGAAGAAAATTTTTTAAATAACCAAAAAAAGAAACTGACCAGTTGTACCTACTAGCTTTGCATTTAGAAAGTATTGTTTTTAGTATTCTACAGCTTCTAAAATTACTTTTAACATATTCATAAGTTTATTCCTAGAATACCCATGAGTACCTACTCTGTGTCAGTCTTCAGGGACAAAAACACCAGTTCATGGAATTTACACATATGTTTCTATGATAATACATCTGATATGTTTATATTGATTTCAACAACCATTTGAGAGCAGAACCAGACTCAACATGAGGGTTGTGATTAAAACCCTTTGCACATCTCATGTTAGAGTTCATCCATAATATATGATGACAAAACTGCATTTAAATATTTGAGAAATACAATTTTTAGCAGATGTTGCTCTGGTTCTGAAAACTGATTAACAGATGGAGTGCTTCTGTGGAAAGTGGGTGAATTTTTTAAGAGGTAACTGGTTTTTGTCTCTTAGAGCAGTTCATGTAAGTAGCTAATTATTCCTAGCCACTTGCTGTCTATATATATAGTCATATGTATGCATATACAACTTACATAAAATTTACTATGTGTTTAGCACTGCATATTTATTAACATTTAAATTGTTTAAGCATTTCCTATATATCAATTTCCTATAATAATCTATGAAGTAGGTACAATTGGTATACTTATTTTATAAATTAGGAAACAAGAACAGAGCGGTTAGGTAGCTTTCCCAAAATGCACAGCAGGTAAGTTTTTTAGCAATCTGGCTTCAGAGCTTACTCTTTACCACTAGGTTTTCCTGCTCTTTACATAGTATCTCTGGTGCTTGTCATATGCTTTAATGTTTTACCTTGTAATTTTCTTTTAATAAGTGAATATTTAATAGTAAGCTCTCTGAGGAAAATTTCTAGGTCTAACATTTTTTATAACCTATAAAGTGTCAAGAAAACACTTTATATGTAATAGGTGTTTACTCAATACTTTTCAATGAATTGGTTAGTGAAACTCCCAATTGTATAATGTTAGAAAATACAAATCTCTCTCTTTCCCTCTTTCCAAAGATAGGTAGAGTAAAAAAGTTAGGGGTTTGCTTATTTTCTTTCTTGAAATATAAATACTCCATACATACTTCGATAAAGGAATATAGTTAAATAAATATAACTCTACAGGAGACATTGTAATCAGCTTGATGGAAAAATTAAAACTTTGACGTCAAAAATTGAAGTGAAGTCAGAAAACCAAAGTATTTTAGAGTCCTATCTAGGCTGATATATATCACTATGTTTTAAAATGTTTCATCTCTCCTGAAGATTTGAAATGTCTTACTTTCAGCAAAGAAAATAACTAATCTCTAACAATCTAGATTTCCAGACTTCTAAAAAAAGATATGGAAGATTTTCATGTCATTTCAATATTATATTTAGATGTTTGCATGGAAGTATACGAGTCCTGTATATTGATCTGCCTTTGTTGAGTAACAAATTATAGTGGTTTAAAACAACAACCTTTTGTTTAGTTTGGCAATTTGTGCTGGGCTATTCCTCTGCAGATCCTTGGCAGGCAATTTGAGGCCTGGATAATCTTGGATGACTTTATTCATATGTCTGGTGATTGATCAACTCTCAGAGAGAGTATAAATGTAACTGGACCATGTGTCTCTCATCAACGAGTAGTCTACGCTGTTTCACATGGTGACAGCAGCAGAAGTTCCAAGAACAAGTATGTAAGCTCTAACATGCAAGAGCTTTTCCTTTTGGGGGGATGGGAGGGGTTTGGCTATACTGAGTTTCTTAATTTTTTTAATTTAATTTTATTATAGGAATGTGGGTTGCAAGCAAGGATTAACTACATAAGTAGGCTGCATGCAGGTGAAATTTAAGCTTCTAACCGGCCCTCACTGTCCCTGATAATGAACCAAGTACCCTTTGTGTTGTCACACGACCCCCAACCCCCTCCCTCTCTCCCTCCTCTAGCAGTCCCAGGTGACTGCCTATTCCTCCCTCCCTTGGCCTAATGTGAATAATGTTTAAGGCACCTAGGAGAACATGCGGTATTCAGTTCATTGTTTCTCTGATAGTTCACTTAATATGATGATCTCCAGCTCCATCCAATTTGCTGCAAAGTCCATGATTTCTTGTTCTTCTTTATGGCTTCATAATACTCTATCAAGTATAGGTACCACATTTTCTTTATCCAGTCCACTTTTGATGGGCAGTAGGGTTGGTTCCATGTTTTTGCTATTGTGAATAGTGCAGCAGTAAACATGCGTGTGAAGGTGTCTTTTTTGTAGAATGATATATGTTCCTTTGGGTATATTTCCAGGAGATGGATTTATGAAGGCCCATTTTCAGTTCTTTTAGGAATTACCACACTACATTTCACAGAGGCTAAGCTAACTTGCACTCCCACCAACAGGGGTCCAGTTTTATTCTTCTGTCTGTAGTCAGCCAGTTGTCTGGGCACCATTTGCTAAATATGTTCTCCTTTCCCCAATGATTGTTATTGGTGGCTTTATCAAAGATGAATTGGCAAGGAAACTGTATTTTTCCTTCCAGAATCTTTGTCCTGTTGCATTGGTCCATGGGTCTATTCTTCTACTAATACCAGGCTCTTTTGGTTACTGCAGCCTTTAAAAATTTTTAAAGTCTTGAAGTGTGATGCCTCCCTCTTTGTTGCTTTTGCTGAGGATTATTTTGGCTAGCTATGCTCTTTTCTTTTTTCATATGAATTTCTGTATTGCCATTTCGAAGTCTGAGAAAAACAATGTTGGTAATTTGATGGGCATTGCATTGAATCTGTGAATCCCCTTAGATAGGATGGACATCTTGACAATATTGATTCTTCCAACCCCTGAGCATGGAATGTTTCTCTGTTTGAGTCATTCTTGGTTTCTTTGAGCAGTGTCTTGTAGTTTTCATTGTAAAGGTCTTTCTTCTCGGATTAGGTGGATCCCAAGGTATCTTTGTGTGTGTGTGTGTGTGTGTGTGTGTCTATTGTGAATGGAATTGTGCTTTTTATTTGGTTCTCCACCTACTTGTTGCTTATGTATAGACATGCAACTGTCTTTTGCATGTTGATTTTGTAACTTGAGACTTTACCAAAGTCATTTATCAATGCGAAGAGGCTTCTGACGGACTCCTTGGGGTTTTCAAGGTATAAAATAATATCATCTGCAAAGAAGGATAGCCTAACTTCCTCTTTTCTTATTTGGATACACCTGATTTCTTTCTCTTACTTGATTGCTCTGGCTAGGACTTCCAGCACTATGTTCAATAAGAGAGATGAGAGTGGCATCTGTATCTTGTTCCTGTTCTTAGGGGAGTAGTGTTCATTTTTTCCCCCATTCTTGTTGTGGTCTGGTTGCCTACTGTTGTGCCCTGACAAGACTCCTTCTATGGAGGACTAACAACTTGTGTATGGCAGGGAGGAGGTGAATAGATCCAAACATCTTAGGTACACTCACCCACTCTCATTCACTTGCCAGGACTTCAATTCCTGTGCAGGCCTGTTACATGGCAGGCGATGAGGCACCTGGACTCCTGTGTCAACCATTATTTTCTGGTCTTTATGTGTTCAAAGAGAACTTTGCTGGGTCCAGAGTGCTTCACTCATCCAAAAGTGTTCAGATGTCTCTGTCTATCGAAGCCTTGGTCCTTACTCTCTGCCTTGTTTGGCAAGAGCAATGCCAGTCTACTGTTCCACATTGGCCATCTTGTATTGGTCATACAGGAAATTTTTAGCCCTGTGCTTGTATGTCCCATTTAAATGGCAAATTATATAGATTAATGGATTTCGTTTTTTTATAGGAGAAGCAATAAATGTGAGCATCTTAATAGTCGATTGCAGTCCGCCCTCTGACCACAAATAATTCACTTTCTACCCACTTTTAAAATGCCCAAATCTCCCAGGACCCTTCAAAATCTCATTTGATTCCAGCAATAGGTTGGAAATACAGGACCTCATGATTTAAATAAGGTGTAGGTATGGGCTCTTTGGATGTGTTCTTCTTACTCCTACAAACTAAAGAAATCATAAACTCAACGTGCAAGTTATTTTGTCCCACATGTACAAGGGTGAGAAGGGATCAGACAAGTACAATGAACTTTTTCATTCTAAAAAATGAAGAACAGGTACTTATTCATTAGCAATTTTGAAATCTCACAGAGCATATGCTATGAGGTCTTTTGACTTAAAGTTATAGAGTGTTTCTTTGTTAGGACCCGGTTCTTTTCCATAGAAGTAACTTCCTGGTACAAAATTTCTAGCTATTCTTTGGGAGTGATTTCTTAGTACATTATTCTCCATGGATTTCAAGCTCTTGGCTCTTATCTTCTGAAAAGTTATTTTTTAAATGTTATTTTTATGTTATTATTTTTCTATAAAAATTGCCTCTGTTTACACTGAGTAGCTTTCTTAGCCTGCTTTCTCTCATAGAAAATTAAGATCCAGAAGATATTTTGAAATTTTCATAATCTCAGTGGCCGTTTTACTGATAAACAATAACCCTTAAAAACTTTGAGGACTTTCTATATATCAGACTCCAGATTACTGTAGTCAATAAAATTGAAACTCTAATTTTTTTTTTTTTTTTTTGAGACTGCTTCTTTCTCTGGACTTAAGTGCTTTTGGGGGGAATTTGGTTTTTGTGTGACCACATCTATAAAGCTTGAGTATAACTTAGAGAAGTCATTCATCATCTTTTGAATCAACCAAGAATTTTTAAACAAAGAGTTTTTTGGACACTCCTTGATTTGATAGTTGTTCTCAGTTTAGACTTCATTTTGCTTTGAAAATAATTTATAGGTAAGATATTAGTAATGAGAAATAGTTTTGTTTTCCAGCTTATCAAGTCTTAGACCCTTTATTCTCTCCTTAAATTCTTCCTGCACACATAACAGTTCCTTTTTTTAACTTCTTTCTCACTTCACACACTTTATCCTAGAGTATAAAAAAGTCAACTAACAATTAAAACATTTGGGTTGGAAGCAGTTTTGTAAATGCCCACAACTTTATCGACACATTTTCTGTCTTCCATGTTACTATAGGTGACAATTCTTCAAATTGTTTTGCCACTGCATAACACAACCAGTTTTCTCACTATTTTTTAGCTTCAATTTAATGCCCAATCCTGTATCTAATGCCATATGCTTTGGATTATTAATAGGAGCACACCACTTCTAGGAATCTACTTATATATTGGTTAATTTGTGTAAATAAAAACACCCAAAGCTTAATGGCTTGAAAAACAAAACCATTTATTTAACTCATAATTCTGTGGGTTCTCAGTTTAGGCAGGGTTCAGTGGTGACCTTTCTGATTAGAGGTGGGATTAACTCATTTTAGTTGGGCTATCTCATGCATCTGCTCTAAGTTGGCCAGTTAGTTGAAGGATGGCTGATCCAGGATGGCATCACAAACTTGTCTGATGATTGGTTGGCTGCTATATGGGGATACTGGGTAACTGAGTCATGTGTCTCTCATCATCAATCAGGTGACCCAAGTTAATTCATATGGTGGTGGTAACAAGGTGGAAAACGGCCAAATCCTATTACGCAAATACTCTTCAAGTCTCTGCATGTGTATTAATTTGCTATTATACTATTGGCCTAACCAATTCACAGAGCTCATCCATATTCAAAGGTTGGAGAAACCTATCTGCCTCTTCATTAGATAAATGAAGAATTGTGGTAATTTAACAATCTACCACATCCTGGAACTATTCTCTTTACCATAGTCCAATGTCTATAGTCTAAAATTTTTAACAGCCATGAAATTAATAAGAAAAGTGGAAATTTTCTCACAACTGCATTTCTGAATGTGTATTTGCTAGAAGAAACTTCAATTTTATTTATTGTGGACATGAGAAATATATATTCTTTTGCAATTCTCTTTATTTTAGTTTTTAATTATTATGAATCCATCATAGTACATATTTATGGGGTACATGCAACATTTTGATACAGGCTTGTAATGTGTAAGGATAAAATCAGGATCACTGGGGTAAAAGACACCTGGGAATAGTCTACTTCCATTCTTTTAGTTATTTTGAAAGAAAGATACAATAAAATTTTTCTTAACTATAGTCACCCTATTATGTTTCCAAACAATCGAACTTTTTTCTTCTATCTAACGGTACTTTTGTACCCATGAACCATTCCCTCTTTAACCCTCCCTCCTCACTAACTTATCTAACCTGTGGTAATTACCATTCTTCTCTCTATCTTCATGAGTTCAATTATTTTTTAGCTTCCACATTGTTGGGAGCCGGCCACGGAGGCCCACTGAGTGTTAGGGTTCAGGAAGAGCCGTAGACCCCGAGACCACTAGGATGTGTTCGGGAGCTGTTGACCCATTCCCTCCCTCCTTTTCCATTTGGCACTAACTACCAAGAAAAGCTCCAGCTGGCTCTAACAAAAAACTGAGACCGGAATGAACACAGCTATTCTAGGAGTCTACTGTTCCCATTCTCCACGGCTTTGGTCTTTTGCTTTATCACAATTTAAGTTTGGTTTTGAGTCACATTGAGAAGCCTTAGTTCAGGTCACAGGTTCTCTTGATGAGACTTTTAGAAATTTATAGATATAGGTTTTAAGAAAACAGTTTATATAGATTAAGAATAATTAAGTAACTATTTTATTATAGAAGTGTGGTTAATTCAGTTTGACTTAGGGGGACTAGTGAAGTTTGTATTAGGCCAGCTGGTGCTAGGAGAGAGTAACCATAGTACCAACTGTTTTATAGAAACCAGTTTGAAATAGCATAGAATAGTAAAAGGCAATATATCATTATGTTGGTTTTGGGTGTAAGTATTGAACGATGTTATGTAGCTATAAATAATTAAGGGTACATAGAAACTGGATAAGAACTTTATGTTTTTCTTCATGTTTGAAAAATGTATCTGCTTGAGAGTGGGGGGGTGTCCTTGTGTGCACGTGGACTTGTTCATGTGAAAGGCACATGCTACCTTTTGTGTAACCATAGCAGCAGGAGTTCCCGTGATGATAACTTTGCAGAGTTTGGGGATAAAAGCCTTGATACTACACCCATTAAATGGCTTCTGGTCACCTAAGTAGGAGTCCAGTCTCTTTCTTTCTCCCCTCTCTCCAGAATAATCACCAACACTGCCCCACCTTCCAAGGGACCTTCAAATCTTTCCACAGGGGCTGCTCCCTGTACCTCATATGTTGTTTTTGTTTTTTGATATTTTTTTTTTTTTTTTGAGTTGGAGTCTCACTCTGTCACCCAGACTGGAGTGCGGTGGTCGCTCCCGGCCACCGCAGCCTCAACCTGCTTGTCTCCAGCGATCCTTCCGCCTCAGCCTTCCAAGTAGCCGGAATTATAGGCATGAGCTACCACACCTGGCTGATTTTTTGATTTATTGTAGAGATGAGGTCCGGCTGCCCAGGGCAGGTCTCGAACCTGCGGGCTCAGGCAGTCCACTCACCTCAGCCTCCCAAAGGTGCGGGATTACAGGCTGAGCCACTAAGCCCAACAAGCTTCCACATATGAGTGAGGGCATGCAATAGTTGTCTTTCTGTGCTTGGCTTCTTTCACTTAACACAAGATCCTCCAGTTCTAACCAAGCTGTTGCAAGTGATACAATTTTATTCTTTTTTATGGTTGAATAACATTTATTGTGTATATATACCACATATTCTTTATCCATTCATTTATTAATGGACACTTAGGTTGACTTAATATCTTGGCTATTGTAAATAGTGCTGCAATAAACATGAGAGTGCAGATAACTCTTTGATATACTGATTTTCTTTGGTGGGGGATGAGGTTATATACACAGGAGCGAGATGACTTGATCATATGGTAGTTCTGTTTTTAGTTTTTTGAGGAATCTCCATACTATTTTCCCATAGTGGCTGTACTAATTTACATTTCTACCAAGAGTGTACAAGAGTTCCCCTTTCTCTAAATCTTCACTAGAATCTGTTATTTCCTGTCTTTTTTTTTAATAAAAGTCATTTTAACTGAGGCAAGATAATACCTCATTGTTTTGATTTTTAATGTATCTGATGATTAGTGATATTGAGCATTATTTTACATACCTGCTGGCCATATGTATATCTTCTTTTCAAAAATGTTTACTCAAATCTTTTGCCCATTTTAAAATCATATTTTTTTCTATTGAGTTTTTTGAACTCTATACATTTTGGGTATTAAACCCTTGTCAGATGAGCAGTCTTCAAATATCTCCTACAGGTTTGTGCATTGTCTCTTTACTTTTTGATTGTCTCCTTGCCTGTGTAGAAGCTTTGAGAGATACATATCCTAATACAAAAATAATAAGCAAAATTTATCTGAACTTTTAAACCTTACTGTGCTTTGATAATCAAAATATACACCTCTTTGTTTCTATGATAGATCACTAAAGTATGATTATCCAGTTCTATCCAATTTGCTGTGAAGTTCCTGATTTTGTCCATTATTGCTGCATAATATTCCATTGTGTATATGCTTTCACTCATAAGAGGGACCTGAACATTTATCACAATAGCACCAGGGAGGGATTGGCAGTTGTAGAACACTGCTGGGGAGGTCGTGAGGGCATGTAACAACACAAATGGCATGTGGTCCTAAACCAGGGGAAGTGAGGACCAGTTGGAGGTTCAAACTTCACTGGAGCATAGCTTACTAATGCACCAAATTTTGACTTGTACCACACATCTTTATAATAAAATAAAGTCAAAAAATATTACATATCTGTGGTTATTATTGGGTTGCTCCTTTGTTTACTATTCTAAATATCTGCATAAAAAAACACAGGTAAAGCATACATGTGATAAATATTGAATGACACACTATTATTAGTCACTCCATAACAGATCAACTTTCCGAAAATAATTACTTGCAAATATTCGTGTTTGTAGTAGACAATAATTATGTTGGTTAAAGCAGTATCCTCTCTTATCCCCTTTTGGTATAGTTTCCTGAATATTGAGACTGAACAGTTAAAATTAAATTAACCATACTTCCTGTAGTTTATGTTCTTCATGTTATCTGGGGTCTGCAAGGCAGATTTACTATTGAGATTTGGAGGGTAGAAGTGAGTTACACTATGTGTAGCTTCGTGTAGGGAGGAAAGAGTACAGTCTGTTGATTTTTCAGAAATTGCTGTAATCTGGTTTTGATCAGTCTGAGTCTCAACAGAAAAAAGGACACATTGTTTATTTGTAAACATGTGGGTGGTATGTTGAAGACCTCAATTAATGCAGCAAGAACCCTAGCCTAGCAGCAACAGAGATGACCCTTAACCCTATCCCAGGGGAAAGAGAAACAGGTGAGGCTAATGAAATTGAGAGGGAGAGAGAATTGTACAAAGCAAGTTACCTTGAAGAGCCAGCTTCATAGCTTCATAAGCATCTGAATTGTGCAATCTCTGTTCTCTGCAGCAACACAGAAATCAAACTAGCTTTCACTGGCAAATGGTTCCTCATATGAAGAAGCTAGATTCATTTTTACAAAAGAGGAAGAAAAATGAAAAGGCAAAAGAGAAAATTAGTTAGAACTTGAAGATAACTTTTTAATTAAAATTGTCATCAATATCAATGTACTTTGAGAGTCTGAATATACAAGTGAACAATGGCCAGATTACATTTAAAAATAGAACTCTGATCCACAATCAGCAGCAGCCAGTCCAGCAAGTCAAACAACTCCTATAGCATTCCGTTCAAAATGTTCGGAACTTGATTAATAACTGACAGCTTTCCTAATTTGTGTCTGTACTTTCAATTTAGGATTAACTGGAGAATCATGTTTTTCTACTCAATTATATAAGCCACTTCACTTCTAGTTAGCTGCCTACAGCTTCCACATGCTAACATCCTCCAGTCAGGGCACTCCGAGCCATTCCTTTTTTTCACTACAAAGCTTTCCCACTCCTCTAGCTGCCTTTGAGACTCTGCCAAACACAAAAGTGATGGCATAATAATGATTAAATTAAATTAAGCTTTCATTTTATTTCTGGGGTTTTACTTTTTGGTTTATATTTTTGTAGTAGATGATTTTGCTTAAATATAGTTCTCATTTTACTCTCTTGTAAGCTAGGTTGCTTAATTCTTTTATGTTTTGAATTTTCCATGATTCTACCCAAAGTTGTAATACTTTTGATTACCTGCTCTAGGCACTTATACCTATTTGTGGCTGTTCAAAATCATTTTACTCACAAAGAATAGAGTGGCAAAGAAATGGACTTTAAGTTTACAGTTGAAGACTATTTCTTCATATAATTATCACATAATTATGAGTTTATACGATTTAGTATTTCTTGCCTACACTTCTCTTTCAATAATCAAGTTGTTTCGTTAAAGTTCACCTAAGTGATTTTATTTGTATCATCTAGGGATTTCTATCAGTGTATCTACTGCATATAACTAATTACTTTTTACTCTATTAGACATAATGAGCTTTGAGTTATTGAGTTAAAATTTCATGATAGTGAGCCTATATTTTGACTTTCAGGATTATTGTTTTATTTGTTTACCTGGTTCTGCATACAGGTCTCTTTACTGAATTTCAATAAGGTATTATTATTTAGACACATTTGATTTAAATGGATTAAATTTATTATGTCAAAAATCATATTTAAACTTAATTTCACATTATATCTTTTACTTATTTAACTCAGGGTCTATTTATGTACATAGTTAATATATTGGTTCAATTTTAATAACTCCATGCTTTCACAATTTATAATTTTTTGTCATTTTATCTATGTTTTAATCTATCCTCTTTTATAGGTAGAATTTAGTATAGTTTCTCTTTTTTTTCTGTAAAATCTAATGCAATTCTTCTTCTAAATTATATTGCTTTAGAATCACTTACTTTATAAAAAAAAGGTTTTTCATCACTCAACAGTGTCTCTTTTAGAACTATTTAAATACTTTTATTTTTGTTGTTTCCTACATATAATTAAAATAAAAATATCTTATATCTTTATTTGTTTATCAGTTTCCAAGAATACATTTTAAAATGCAATTTTCAAATATTCATTTACTTTAAGCTTTCTAAAATTGACATATTGCAACTGTTTGCTGTAAGATGTGATCCATAGAAGGAAGGCCTATACATTTCATATAGTGTCATTATAAATATATAATGTCATTATAAATTATAATTTAATCCCATAAGATTTTTATTACAATTGAAGGATAATTATAGAATATCCTCTAGTATAGTAGTCTGTATACCTCCATTTTCTCTACAGAAAAAATAAAATCAACAACATCTATCTGAGGAGTTGACACACTTTTTCTGTAAAGGGCCAGCTAAGCAAATACCTTGGACTTTATAAGATATATAGCCTGCTACAACTAACCAGTTCTGCCATTGCCAGGTGAAAGTAGCCATATATAAATGCATAAACATGACTGCATTCCAATAGCATCTTATTTACAGAAACAGGTGACATGTCAGATTTGGCCCCCACGCTCTACGTTGGCGACACTTGACCTGTCTTATGGTGATTATGAAGAGTAAATGAGTAATGCACTTAAGATACTAAGCCTACAGTGCCTGGCATATTGCAAGTTCTCTGTAAATATTTTATGGTATTTAGTAAAATTAGTAGTAGTATCATTATAGGTCCTACAAAGACTAAGGGTGCTATATTATGGGCAAAATTCTCAGCTCGATCCCTCATCCAGCATTCATTTTTGTGCTCTTTTGTTTTCCTGTCATCAAAATTCAGTTATATTTTGGATTCATTTGAGGCTTAACTGAGTGAGCTATCAGAAGTATGAGCTGAGGAATTAATGGGTAATCATGATTCACTGTTAACCTAAACATATTTTATTACAGTTTTGTTAGATAGTTAAAGCTTTAGCATAACAATTCAGGCATCAGGAAAGCCAAAGTTGTTTTTCTTTTTAAATGGCAGAACAACTTTTTAGGAACTTTAAATAATATTAAAAATAATAAATGCTCTCTTCTCTAGCACATTATATCCCAAAGAGCAATGTGTTATAATTACTATACCTGAAAACAGTGCAAAGACAGCCTAAAAATTGCTGCTGAAGCTTGGCTAGAATGTTTCTTCAAGTTAGGAGACAAGATATTTAAATAATTGTCAGTTAAGAAAATTAGAATGGCTAACTAGATTAATCATGAAGATTTCTTTTTTATTTTTAATATATACTATTCTATTTTTGTGATTACATTATATTGCATTATAAAAGGAATTTAAATACATTAACACAGAGCAAATTAAAAATACAAACTATTTGTGGAATTGTCTGTGGATCTTTTCCAGAATGAGATTAAGCATAAGGTGAAATGAAATATTTTAATGTTAGAGAATATACAAAATTTTAGCTTTTAAAATGCTGTACTTATTTTTATTATAAATAATTGGCAGAACAAAAAATTAAATAAAAATGCATAATTGGTTGGAATTATAATTAGAAAATTAATATGTAATTCAGGTATGTAAAATTTAGTTTTGCACAAATGCTGTGGTTAGTTATATGCCTCAAAAATATATATCTAGCAAAAATGTACAAGTATTCAGAGAACACAGCAAATCAGAAGAGTGGAGCAACCGGAAATGTTTGGTCTGTAAAAGAGAAGACAGCAGTTGGGGGAGGACAAAATTGCTGCCATTAAATCAGTGGAAAGACTCATGTGTTAAAAAGAAATCAAGCTTTTCGATTATACAATTTTCTCAGTGGCACAACTAGAAGAAATGATCGTTTGCAGGAGACAGTCTTCCTGAGGTAAATCAATGGCATTTAAACTGTTTTGAGTTGCTGCGCTGATGGAATAGGTACAATAACCACACGCACATTTCAGGTTCGTAGATGAACTACATGGAATCAGTCCATGAACCCCATATTAAGGATGTCTACAGTAGAAAAGAAAAAGTTTTAACAAATGGAACTGTTGAAAAACAAAAGAGACAGCGTTTTGAATTTCCCATCACAGAAAAGTTTCAGGTAGACTGGTACTTGTCTCTGATTTTGCAGAAAAAATTATTTATTTAATTAGTCGGTTGTATACTTTCTCTTCCATCAGTCCTCTCTATTGCTCTTCGATGAGTTATTCAGAAGATTTGCTCAATCTTTTTCTTGAAGTATTTAAGACTAGGATAAAGAAATGTCTACATCTATGTAAGACTACTTCACAGAAATGAATCAATAAGTAGTGAGAATCCTTGCCAAGACCCATCTGAAATCATCATGGGTATTAAGGATGTTATATATCTATAACAGTGGAGACAAAGCTTTGTCATGAGTATTGTGTTCATTTGTATATTTTATCATTTATTTAATTTAAAGTATATGGTTTATAACTTTTTTGGGTAAACATTTTTCGGAAAATTCTACTATTCAGCTTATTAGAAAGTTTAGGAAACCAAGATCAATTTGAGAATGCAATTTGCCCAATCATAGTACTAAAGACAACTTTTTGCCTTGATCCTTAAATGATAAATCAAATATAGATGCATTATCTTTCCTTAGATATTTCCACTTACAGCTTTTCACAATGTTTCCTCCAAAAGAAAAGCAAAGGCTATCAATTTATCCTGCATTTTGTGGGAGTCTGTATGGTGTGACTCAAAGTGTAGTCTTTGGACCAGGATTATCAGTATCATTTATAAGCTTGTTACAAATACAAATTCACGGCCATCACCTCAAACTTCTAGTCAGAATCCCTTGTGATGAAAAATAGATACCATTTTAACAATCACTCTAGATTTTTATGTATACTAAAGTTTGAGAACCATTGGTGTAGTTGAAATTACATGGGCTTTGGAGTCATGCATTTTAATTTTAATTTCTTTATTTACTAGTTCTGTAAGTGATAGACTATCTGTGCTTCAGTTTTCTCATTTGTAAGGCAACAATAATAAAAATTCTTAGGATTGTTAGAGTATTAATGATAATGCATAAAAGGTAATACAATGTACCTAGAATATAATAGGGTACACAGTAAACGGCAGTTTTAAAAAATAATGAGGTAATAATATGCATTATTATTTGAGTATTTCCTTGGTGCCAAGGTAGCTGCTTTACATATATTAGCTCGCTTAATTTTCATAGTAACCTTATTTGGTATATATTGCTTTACCCATTATACAGAGGAAGAAGTTGAAGTATAGGGTAGTGAATTTGCATCTACATAAACCATAAATACTGAAGGAAGGTTAATATGCAATTCTGTGCTAAATATTTGTGTTGCATTTGCAATTTTTAGTTAAGGATACTATGTCTGGTATTGGTACTTAAGGCTTCTATTTTGGATTTTAAAAATCCAACAAAAAATCATTTGTCATTCATTATTAATCTTCAATGAATGTTACTGCATATATTTTGCTGTATCATCTACACATTGGTTTATTTAATGGTTTACTAATAGTTCATTTGATTTCTTATGACCTTTTCATCTGCTTCAAACCATTGCTAATGATGCTGTTCGTTAAAAAAACAAACAAACCAGATGCCTTATTAGTAGTATACACTTAGTAATGTTTAATATTTGTGATTCGAAAAGACATCGTCAGTGAGTTGTATCATTCTGGTGACATGAAAATTGAACCTAAGGTAAATTGCATATTGTAGACTTAACCACCATTTCCAATTTTAATATATTTCAACCTAAAAGATTTCTAGACTGTCCAGTTCTTTATTGTCACAATAAAAAGATAATATATTTTCTTGAGAAAGATGTCCTGGAATCATGGCCTTTTGATGGAAAAAAGGCTGAATTGAGTTTGAGGCAAATAAATATGTAAAATCTTCCTTTAGAACTGGAACAGGCATTTTTTCAAATAAAATGCTCATGAGGTATTGCTGTGAATTGAAAATCAGTGCCCTCTAACTTGATAGGTTCTGATGACACTCTGAGGATTTTTAATCAGTGCTGCCCTCCTCACAGTGGAGAGTGAGAACCTGACCTCAGAAATTACCTTTTTCATGATTTTGATCCCCCCCCACCTCTGTATTGTAGCTGTGGTTAACTCTATGGGGTATAAACTTAATAGTCTCAACATTTTCTGCGTTAAAAATGAGGTGATCTAATCATTTTCTTTGTTTCCTTTATTCTGAGCCTGAGGAAAGTTAGAGATTTCTGACTAGGGGATCTTTTGAAGTTAACTAAAATCTGGGTGAGAAAATGCATTTTGTGTATTCTCTTGAATATAGAACAATGAAATAAAATCAAATTTTTATATAAAACCACTTCATACTACAATGCCTTCAATTAGGAAACTAATTTTATTGCATTCTTGGTTGAAACAACAAACTACCGTATTATCATAGTCAAAATTAACATCCTCTCTGACTCAATACTTGATAATACTTGATAGGTACTCTAATTCTTACTGAATGTATAATTTTGTTTCCATTGTATAATCCTTATGAAAAAATCTACTTTCATACACAATTTGTTTCATTATATAGTGGATCTTTGTTCTTAATTATTGATCCAAAGATATTACTTTTATTTATAAATTAAATATGTTTTTATTGCTGGATTTCATTATTTATGCTTGGAGTGGTTTCCATCAGCTTTTCTAATGATGATTATGATGATATTTTCAAGTAGTGTTAACTGTGATAGTGATTAGTGACATAGTCACCTTTTCCTATTCTTATATTGATCATTGGCCTTTGAAGTGGGAATATTTTGCATAGAAGTTTTGGGCAAGGGGACATTTAAATTAAAACAGCAGGTGGATGTTTGCAGATGAACAACTGAAATCCGGAAGGGAAGAAGGAAAAACGAAAAGGGCAAGGAAGGAGACTAGGAATGAATAGAAACCATTTCACATATCTGTTTGAGTGAAGGGAATGATAAGAACACATTCTCCAGTGGTGAACTTGTGCCTTTACATTAATCTAATAAAATGATTTCCCTCTTACTGCTATATCAGTTTCAGGTAATGAAACCTTTTAAAATATGAATCACTACTGCTGAACTCACTTTACATGTCACTTTTCCCAGGGATGCCCTTACTCCATGTAAAAAACATCTTGCCTTGATAATAAAACCTATGACTAAGGTTTTGATTCGACAAAAATAAGTACACAATAAAAAACATTTATCCAAAGCACGCATATGAACAGGATTTTTTAAAACCTATTATTATAGTTTGGCTCTTTAAATGAGGGTGCAAAAGTTCTTACTGTTTAATATACTAATAACAAGTTAATAAAATAGCTTATTATTTTAAAAAATAAACATTAACACTATTTTTCAAATTCAGTATATAAAATACAGAATTTCCCATTTCTTTATTTAAGGCAGTCTCAAGAGGTAAATATGATGCTTACTCTCTGAAGATCTTATTTTTTACTTGTTTGTGACTGGATTATAAAATAGGCTTTGAAACTGTCATTGGGTAGCATTGATTTTGCATTTTCTTGATACCTTATGTTAGTAGCGCAAGTTGAGAAAGTAAAAGTAATTTTGGATAATAAAGTTTTGCATTATAAATAAATATTTTAAAAGTAATTAGAAGAAAACATTTTATTAACTTGAATTTGGGTACAATTTAGAAGTTCTGTGCTGCTGAAAAGAATCAGTTTAGTATATGGGTGGCATCAAATTAAAAAATGGTTATTGAGTGCCCATTATGTTGTAGGTTATCTGCCAGAAGTAATGAAAATAACTATAATAAAAATATGCTTTTCTGTATAGAATGTATACTTATAGTTATACAACCAAGGTAGGAAAAGTAACTAACAATATACTAATTTTAATTTCAATGCAACAACAAATGAGATACTATAAAATGACACCTGAATTGTCATCTGAGTTGGAAAATTTGAGAATTCAGAAGACAAAAACTTTTCCATGAACTGAAGTTGCCCAAAGAAGCTTCCTACAAAAGAAGAAAATGTCATGCCCTTAAGGGAATTGGACTACCCCAGAGAGCGTTGGATGGGTGACCCATGGCCTGTAGGTCCTCCAACTTTCCCAAATTACGGGAAAGGAAGCATAGCACTTTGCTACTGAATTCCACGAAGTTCTCCCAGGATCACTTCATGGATGTCAGCTATTATCACCAAAAGCCTGTAGTCATAAAGTTCCCTTCTCACAGATGTCACAATGACTGGCTTTACATCATGATACTCTTTCAGCTTCATAAGTCACAGTTAATCAGATCTTCCAGTAATTTTGGTAAGGAAGAAATTTCTGGAAGTTATATATTGAATTATAGGAAGGACCAGCTAAAATTTATTTCCTATGTATTTTTGGGTTGAGATCAGTCACTAAAGTTCATCAGTTCCTTAATGTAAACTTGTTTTTAGTCATCGTTTACTTGGCTGATGATACTTTTCTCAACCTTTACTCCAGTGTAGCAACAGATGACGTAGACAGCCTGAGAACTCATGCACTGTAGTCATTAAAAAAGACAATGAGCAGCCGGGCTCGGTGGCTCAGCCTGTAATCCCGCGCCTTTGGGAGGCTGAGGTGAGTGGATTGCCTGAGCCTGCGGCTTCGAGACCCGCCTGGGCAGCAAGACCTCATCTCTACAATAAATCAAAAAATCAGCCGGGCGTGGTAGCACATGCCTGTAATTCCGGCTACTCGGAAGGCTGAGGCGGAAGGATCGCCGGAGCCCAGCAGGTCGAGGCTGCGGTGGCCGGGAGCGACCACTGCACTCCAGTCTGGGCGACCGAGTGAGACTCCAACTCAAAAAAAAAAAAAAAAAAAAAAAAGACAATGAGCTTCCAGGAGAATTCACTATTTCTGTTTTTCTTCTTTACTTTGAAAACTCCTTGACAAACAACTCTATAATCTTTGATCTCTCTATGGGTCCTAATTTTGCTATTACTACTTACTATAATATATAGCAAACTAGTTAATGGGAGTGTAAACTGTTGGATTTTAATCTATTGGTATGTTTTTTGTGTTAATTAGATAAATGTGAAATTACTAAATAAGTTAGGAAAGATCAGAAATAGTCTCTACATTCTTCAAGCCTTGTGCAGTTTTCCTCACATGATTATGAAAGAACAATTTTCAAGTTTTTACTCTTTATCTTTAGATGCAATGACTCCAGAGGCAATTAAAACCTAATGATCTGATATTTTAATCATTAAATTAAAATAGAACTTTTAAGGCCGTTATTAGGGAAACATTTCTTCCCCAGACAAATAATCCCATTTTACTATTCCTGTTTGTCTATATTAGGACTTGTATCCTTGTGAATTTTGTAGTTCTTGTAAAGTTAGCTTAGCTTGACTAATACTAAAAAAAATCTGACTAACCTTGGCAGTGAGTGGTGCTGCCTTGTATTGTTACTTATTACAATTTCAGGATAAGACAGAAACCAAGAAAGTGTTTAATGATTAATTATATACATATGTATATAATTACATATATACATATGTATATAATTACATATATACATATGTATACAGAAATCCTGAGATAAGAATTTAACATCTCCTTGGACCAAAACTTCTTGTTAATTGTTCAGCTTGTTCCAGATTTGATTACCCCTGTTGTCTAGGATATCACATGAATAGGATCTTTCCCTATTTCTAACCCTTTGGGACTTCAAAACACCATTAAAATTCCTTGACTTGGCAAATCTTTCTTCTCCAGATAAGCAATTCCATTCATTTTACTGTTCCTCATATGTCCTTATGACATTTGCAGTTATTTTAAAGTTAACTTTGCTTGACTAGTCCTAAAAATTCGACTAGTCCTTTTAAGTGACTAGAGTAATTTCTGTTCTAATGTTTACCAAATGACTTTGGACATTCTATCTTCCCTGTATTTATCTTCTTGTAGAGGGTTAGAAATCAGCTATCGGCTAACTTGCGCCTGTCCCTCCCCCTTCACCCCCCACTCCTCTCCCCCATCCCCAGTACTCTTTCCACTTCCTTTCCCTTTAACACTTCTGACACCAAATGTGTGGAGATTTTCTTCCATACCTGCCAATTCTCCTACTCTTCTGATACATGACTGGATGTCCTACAACCTATTTAAATTCTGACACCAACTACAGGAAGTTAACACAGCCCCTACGTGTAAAGGCTCAGTCCTACAAAACTGCCCTCACTCAGACATATGTCCAAAGTTCCAGGTTTCCACTTGTACTTCTGACTAAGTACCTGTAATCAGGGGTTCCTATGACCTCTGCCTTAAGTTTGCTAATTTGCTAGAATGACTTTCAGGACTCAGGAAAGTATTTTAATTTCTATTGCTCTTTTTGCTGTTGCTGTTAAAAGAGAATACAACTGAGCCACAGCCAAATGGAAGAGATGCATAGGGACTGTGTGTGGGAAGGAGCATGGAGCTTCCATCCTTTCTCTAGGCACTCCACCCTTCCTAAACTTCCATGTGCTCACCTCCCAGAGGTTCCCTGAAGCTGGTGTTTTAGAGAGGTTTCATTACACAGACATGATTGACTAAATCATTGGCCATTGGTGATTGACTTAATGTTCAGTCCTTCTTCCTTCCTTGGAGGTTGTGTGTGGGGTGGGGACAAGAAAAGTTCCAACAATTTAATCATATATTAATCGTTCTGGTAACTAGTTCCCATTCTGAAGCTGTTTAGGGGCCCACCAAGAGTCACTCAAGAAATTAAAAGAAATTTAGGAGCTTTGTGTCAGAAACTGGGGACAAAGGCCAGATATCTATTTCCTATTGTATCACACTTTCCATTGGGGGGGGAGTGCAGAGAAATGTCACTGCTTGTTCCATGTATGTCAATATATCCAGGATGCACCGAACTCCTCTTTATATTCAAATGGTTACAAAAGTGACAATCAAATACCTTTTTTATTTTTTTTTTTAAGTAATTCTTCTTTTGTCCCACATTTACAGCAGATTGGTAACAGAAGTCATTCTTTATCTTTGTTCTTTCCTAGCACTTACCATGTTGTCTTGTACAGAACACATTCCTAAAATGTTTCGAAGGGACTTTTTAAAACATAAATAGAAGAGTAGCATATTGAAGTTTTAGCACCTTTTCATATTAATAAACAAAAACTTTCCCAAATCAGATGCCACTTACAGGCCAACCACTATGCTGTGTTCTTTATATGCATCCTCTCCAATTCTTACCATATTTCCCCACTTTATACACGAAGCTCAAACAGCTTAATTGACTTGCTCATAGCTACACAGTTGAGATGCAAATGTAGCCAGCACTGTAATATACTGCTCTCTATGCCAGAAACTTTTTCAGATGTTCTCCGTACATATGAAGCAAATTATTTCCAAATGAAATGAAATTGGAAAATTTATAGTGATATTTTTACTGCTCTATTTTATAGTGCCTGAAAAAATTCAATTTGCCCCCTACCAGTACCCACTGGACTTTCCTTTTATATTTCTACTTCTGGCTTATTCTAACCTATTATAATGTTGGTGATGATGAATTAAAATGACGTTAAATCTGTGTATTATATGAGAATACATTGGAAACTTTACATCAATTATTTTGCTTTAAAATTCAAGGAGAAAAGACGTTTTTGCACATGCACTTTTATATTTGAATACAAAGTGACAAAGAAGGGAATATATGTATAGCAAAATTTTATTTCTAGAGTTTTTACTTCTTGTTTAGAACAATCAGTACCTTTTCAGTGTTTTTTATGCAAAATAACAGTAATGCTTTATGCTTAGAATTTTTAAATAAAAACCATTAGATAACCATTGCAACACATTTAATTTCTATCTTCTATCTAGAAAATTTACCCCTTGTATCATTTGTTGATCAGAAAGTAGTTGCAGAATTTTAATGCCTGCCATTCAGTTGATTGAAGATGACAACTCTTTGGATAAGAGGTACAGGCAAGCCATTATTAATCAATGTGGTACAATGATATTGACAAAATTTCAGGGCCTGCAGTCTGACTTGCATATACTCAGCATACAAATGGAGAAAAATCACATAGACTGACAGATTCTAATGTTTCATAGAAAATTCTTTTCTGAGTTGTCTATTTTGCATAGATTTGACTGGAATTAAATAGCCCTTTCTATTCAACTGAGAAATAGATATTCAGAATTCATCTGATGTCACATTTGTCTCCCAGTTTAATTCCATGATTAATTGAAACATCTCATATATTTCCTTTTAATGTTCTTTTAAAAATTCTATATAGAAATAACATTCATAAAGCTATGATTTCATCATATAATTAAAAGGTGATATTTTAAGTGGCATAAGTTTAACAAAAATGCAGGATTACTGTGGCATTAAAGAAGATTAAAAATGTTTCATTTTCCAGTTTACTCAGCCATACTCTTGGCAGGAGTACAATCCCTCCAGCTTTCCTGTTCCTCTGCAGATCATTTCATCACCTGGCATATGACCTCAGAGTCTCATAAGGTGAGTGTGACAATATGTGAAGTAAAAGTTAAAAAAAAATGATTATGAAAGATTGTATGATATACCCCACATTTACATTTCCTTTAAAAAATAGGATTGTGCAAATAGAAAAAGAGGAAGTCAAGTTATCTGTCTTTGCAGATGACATGATTATGTACCATGAAAACCTAAGAGAATCTGTAAAAAACCTCCTTATACTGATAAAGGACTTTGACAAAGTCTCAAGGTATAAAATAAATCTGCAAAAGACAATCGCATTTCTTTACACCAATAATAAACAAACAGAAACCCAGATAAAAAGCACAATTCCATTCACAATAGCCACAAAAAAAAGAAGAAATACCTTGGTCTCTTCCTAACCAGAGATGTGAAAGACCTTTACAATGAAAACTACAAAGCACTGCTCAAAGAAATCAAAGATGACACAAACAAGTGGAAAAATATCTCATGATCATGCATTGGAAGAATCAACATTGTGACAATGTCCATCCTACCTAAGGCAATATACAGATTTAATGCAATACCCATCAAATTACCAGCAACATTCTTCTCAGACCTAGAAAAAACAATACTGGAATTCATATGGAAACACAAACGACCAAGGATAGCCAGAACAATCCTCAGCAATAAAAAAGCAGGAGGTATCACATTACCAGGCTTCAAACTTTATTATAAAGCTACAATAATCAAAACAGCTTGGTATTGGTACAGGAACAGGCATATAGACCAATGGAATAGAATTGAGATTCCAGAAGCAAAACCTCAATTTCTCGAACAACTCATCTTTGACAAAGACTCCACCACCTACCACTGGGGAGAGGAGAACCTATTCAGGAATTAGTGCTGGGAAAACTGGCTGACCACATGCAGAAGACTCAGACAAGATCCCTATCTATTCCCATACACAAAAACTAACTCTAAATAGATCAGAGACCTAAATGTAAAACCTCAAACCATAAGAACCTCAGAAAATGCAGGATACACCCTTATGGAATTTGGAACTGGCATTCAATTCCCGAGCAATACCCGAAACACATGGGCCATAAGAGATAAAATAGACAAGTGGGACCTCATTAAACTGACAGGCTTCTGCAAAGCCAAAGAGACCATCAAGAGAGCAGGGAGGCAGCCCACAGACAGGGAAAATGTATTTGTCAACTCCAGGTCTGACAAAGGCCTAAAATCTTGGATCTACAAGGAACTCAAACGTGCTGAAAAGAAAAAATAAACAACCCCATTATAAAGTGGGCAAAACATCTGAACAGATACTTCTCAAAGGTAAACATCTTAGTGGCCAACAGACACATGAAGAAATGTTCAACCTCACTGATCATCAAGGAGATGCAAATCAAATCAAAACTACACTGATATCCCGCCTAACTCCAGTCAGAATGGCAATTATCAATACTCAAAAAATAACAAATGCTGGAGAGGATGTGGTGAAAAGGGAACCCTTCTACACTGTTGGTGGGAGTGTAAACTAGTGCAACCTCTGTGGAAAGCAGTGTGGCGATTCCTAAAAGCTCTAAATATTGACTTCCCATATGAACCCGCAATCCCCCTACTGGGAATATACCCGGAAGAATTCAAATCCCTCTATCAAAAAGATACCTGCACACCTATGTTTATCGCAGCATTGTTCACAATAGCAAGGACCTGGAACCAATCATGCTGTCCATCAAAAGTAGACTGGATTAAAAAAATGTGGTACATATACATGATGGAATATTATGCAGCCATAAAAAAGAACAAAATCATGAATTTCTCAGCAACCTGAATGGAACTAGAGTCTATAATACTGAGTGACCTCTCATAGAAACAAAGATCTGAGTATCACAGGTTCTCACTCATATAGTAGACCTTGAACATCCAACATAATACTATAAGAAAAGGACTAACAGTGGTGGGAAACTGGGGCGGGAAGGGAGATGGGATTAATGGTAGTAAATATCTGTCTGGGGACGGGGAGACAGCTCTTATCAACAAGGGTGCCTGAATGATGCATATTTTTAAACCTAACCCTTAACTGGACCCCACAATTCTAAAATAAAAATTATGTTTTAAAAAAATAGGATTATGATTTCCATCCATCACTATGTGACTTGCTGTGCCTACTGTGTGGAATAGAAATTCCTGCCCCAACAACATACGACTTTGGCCAGTGACATGTGATCAGAAGCTAGAAACGACATCTAAGCAGAAATCTTTAATAGTCATTGTGGCTGTTTCTAGCAACTCTCTTATTTTTTTCCTTGTTATGAGAATGATATGTCCCAAGTAGGTATCTAATCTTTATCCTGGATCCTTGGATGAAAGGACGTGTCAAGGAGAAACCTATAGCTGCCAACACATAACATCAGTGAGAAATAAACCTTTGTGTTGAAAGCTATTGAAATGTATGGGTTGTTTATTAACCACAACACAAATTGACTAATACAAAGTAGTTGCTTTTCTGTTTATCTTTGGGAGATTATAAATGGAGTGGGTTTGTTTTGGTAATGAAGACAAGAAAATTGTTAGTTTCTTTTAGGGTTTAGAGTCTAGAAGTGGGATTAATCTCATTTTAGAACTATTCCACTTTAAACATTGATTCAAGAGTTACAAGTACTGCTTTCAATTAATGAATAGAGACAATGGATTATTATTTAAAATTTTATTATGTTGTGATATGAAAAATGGTTGCTTTTACAATAATTATTTTTTAGTCCAAATTTCAAACATTTTCAAGTTTAATTTCATTGCAATCTAATCTAAGAAACTGTCAAAGACTTTAGTTGAACCAAAATGGAATTTTATTGTACTAATGCTTTAAAAATAAGTAGAGCTTTAATTGTAATTTGTAAATCTCATATGCTTCATTGTAATAGCATTTATTTTTTGTAAGCATAATTTGCATTTAACAATTATCTGGTCTAGTACACCAAATTTAATTTTGCAAATCCAAATAGTTAATGGAGGTTTAACACAGCATGGAACTGCGAAATGTTTTGCAAACATTGTGGCTCTCAATTCTATATTTTTGTAATATTGTAAAAATGAAATATTTACATAGTATAAAAAACCACAAGCTATACCACATAATGGAATATAAAAAGGAAAAAAATTACCTCTATTCATGTCATCCCATAATCTTACCTTTTAGAGGTAATAATGGTTAAACATTGCTATTTTTAGTTCTAGTTGTTACTTCTTCCCCCCCTCCACTGCCTATAATTCTAAATATCATTCTTGAACCTTGATTTCTTGATTTAGTAACTTGAGAGTTTGCTAAAAGACTTAAACATCAAATACTAGCAGTTTAGATCACTCACACTAATGTTTCCCAAACTTTAACATGCATACAAATCACCTGGAATCTTATTAAAATATGAATTACAGTTAAGAACTTGTAGTCTTTTAACTATTCTTCTTGATGGGTTTGTTTGGAATCGACTGCTCTCTAAACATGACAAAAAGATGTCATTTTACAACTTCTTATCAGGTCTTTTCTGAATTAGTGTCACTGTTTCTTGGATCTTCTATTTTCTTCCTATTGAATTTTATGTTTAAAAAAATTTCTTTGGTTATTTTTTCAAGTAATCTTTATTTTTTATAGCTATGAATATCTTTATTTTAATTTCACCCTGTGCTGGGTATTTGTTCAAGTTGATATGTCTATGAGGGAGCAAGTGATGGAATATTCTATTCTGTGTCTTGCTGATGTTACTCCTCTCCAAGCCTATTAATACATTGAACATAGAAAATGAGGCTGAAATTTTTGAAGGCATTATTTTACTTTCTAGTTTTCTGATGGGGAAGTCTGGAGCAAATCCTATATTTATACCTTTGAAATAAAATTATTTTTTCCTAGATGCTTTTACATGTTTTAATTTATTTTTGAAATCCTAAATTTTGTTAAGAGGAATCTAGGTTTAGATTGTTTTAATTAATTATGCTGTGCATTTAAAGATCCCTTAAAACCTGAAGACCCAAGTCTGGCTTTCAGTTATTACAATTACTTCCAATACTTTCTCCACTTCCTCTTGGCCATCTCTGCTATGTAGTTCAGCATCTGAGTAATCCGTGAGTCTAGTTTTGTTGATTTTTTTGTTTCTTAACAGTGAACGGCTTTAACTTTTGTGTGTGTGTCTCATAATTTTTTATAAGTTTACATATAATGTGTAGTTCAAGAAATATTAAAGGAATCAGCATTTATTTCTAGAAATGGGCAGGCAACTTGTTCTGGTAAGCCTTTAGCTTAAGGTGTTGAGTCCATTTTGTCAGGAGTTGAGCTGGGTTTACAATTTTTGTTGTCATGGTTACCCTCAGTGCATTTCCAGCTTCAAATTACTGTAGTGTTTCCTTGAGTTTAAGCTAGGAGCTCGTTTAGGGGAGAGTTTTTCTCAATGTTTCTTTGCACCCTCAGCTTTTTCTTTTTCCTGTGTGTTTTTCCATGCTTTTCTTATCTTCCCGTGGTCAACTGCTGTTGTATGTTCTGGGTGTTTTCTAGTTAGGAGGAATGAGGCAAGGAGTGTTCTCTCTTATCCTGGTCCTCCTCAGTCTTAAGTAGGCTCTGTGTCTCTAAGTCTTGGGGTGGAGCTTGCTCAGTGATCCTGTTCCTTGTCTCCATGGTAGCCAGTCACTGCCTTATATATTTTTCAGATTTTGTGCTGGAGCAGTTTTTTTTTTCTCTCTCTCTCTCCAAAAGTAGGATGCCTGCATTAGGATAAGCCCAGGAATAATTTTTACTCCTCTCCCAGGGATAGGATTTTCTCTTTTACTCTCCTTCAGCCATAGTGTCTTCAATTGTTCCCTAAAAGTTGACAGGACTTCTTTTCATGCGTAAGGTGTTTACAGATTTGGCTACATAGAGAAGGATCTAGTTGGGACTTCAGGTTTTTCTCATAGTGGTGGTCACTTCCCTTCTGTAGACCTGCAACACCAAGGAAGCCTCTCTTCAATCTTTCACTTTGCTCCTTTCTCATGAACACACAGTGAAAGTCATTGGAAAGAAATCTGTGAGCAGGAACAAAATTCCCTTGTGTATATGACATCCCACAGTTCCATATTTTTCTCCTAGCCCACATTCAGGTTTTGGCAATTGTGATGGTTAATTTTGTGTGTCAGCTTGGCTGGGCCACCGTGCCCAGATATGTAGTCATGCAGTGTTATAGATCAAGAATCTCCAACTCCTGTCCACAGGCAGGTTACCAGACTGTGGCCTGTTAGGAACTGGGACACACAGCAGGAGGTGAGTCGTGGGCAAACCAGCAAAGCTTTATTTGTATTTATAGTTGCTTCCTACTACCTGAGCTCTGCATTCTGTAAGATCAGCTGCAGCACTAGATTCTCATAGCAGCATGAACCCTACTGTGTATTGCACATGAGAGGAATCTAGATTGCGAGCTCCTAATGCAGCCACTGATCTGTGCAAAACAAGTAACATGCTTGAATCATTCCAAGTCCCACTTCCCCCTCATCCATGGAAAAATAGTTTTCCAGGAAATCAGTTCATGATGGAGATCACTCTTATAGATGATTCTGTGAGGGTGTTTTTGGAAGAGATTAATATAAGTTGGTGGACTTTGTTTAAAGCTGTTGTCCTCAATAATGTGGGTAGCATCATCCAACTGGTTGAAGGTATGAAGAGAACAACAAACTGATCTCCCTTGAAGGAAGGTGTGTATTCTGTTAACAGACTGGCTTTGGGCTTAAATTGGCTCTTGCCTGGTCTTCTGCTGGTCTACCCCACAGATTTTGGACTTGCTAGCCTCCATACTTGCATGAGACAATTCCTTAAAATAAATCTCTGTATACACACACACACACACACACACATACACACACACACACACACACATATTTATACATATATATGTGTGTGTATGTATATGTATACTCACACACACAAACATACACAGTATACACATATAGACGCACTATTGCTTATGTTTTTCTGGAGAACTATAATACAACAATTAAAAATAAATTCATCTGAATTCATAAAACCTGTTTCTATGATGCCTAAATTCCCCTCCCAGACTCTACCACATGTGAATCAGTGCTCACACCCATCTCTCTGAGGAGGAATCTGTCTTTAGGCTACTTGATTTAGGTTACTTGATTACTTTATAAATTCAGCTCTATAATAGCTTCAAAAAATCACAATTCTTAACATTTTTCTCCAACATTTTCCTGTCTTTATGATGGAAGCAATGTTTTTCTCCAGCTCTCTACATCTTAGACAACAAAAGAACTTTCAGCAATAATCTTCTTTAACTTCTCTTCATATAAAACTCAATTTTTTTCCCTTAATTATCTTCTGCTCTTATAGTATTGATATTTGGCCCAGGATTCTGTTTTTAAAATTAATGATTTGAAACTGAATTTTTTAATCATGATGTTATTTTTATTAAATAGTGTGTTCAACCACTCATGTTTATGGATAAAGGTCTGTGCTGACTGGCATAGACAGACTAGTCACAGTTTAGATGTCTGCATTTTCTAAAGCCTTTGCCCTCCACGGAATGCCTTGATGTAGACTTTCTGTAAGTGTATGGATTTTATCTTGGAAGAATATTCTTTTGTTGCAATGTTGGAGAACATCCAGATGATCCTAGAAGCATGGCAGTTACTAAGGTAGGCATTCTCTACTCTGGTCAGAGAGTACACAGTTTTATTCCTAGGAGGAGTTGCTTTCTTTCTTCCTGCATCCTCAACTGCATTCCCACAGGCCCTTGCAAAGCAGAATCACAACAGGGTCATTTTTCTCTTTCCCCAGCCTCAACATTCACACAACCATTGGTCACTAGGAAAATCTGTCTCTCTTTATAGAGTAATTTTTAGAGCCCTAGCTGGAGCTGATTCAAGTGTAGTATCAATTAATGCAATTAACCAATTAACACATGAATGGCTTCCCCATAGTCTATTCTTATTTTCTATGACTGCTGACTCCAAGCTTAAAATATTTTCAGGTCATTACCAGGCTAACCAACTCCCACCTCTGCCTTATCCTTTTCCTGTTAATGCTTTGGGTTGTAATTTGTTCTCGGTGATTTGTTTGTCATTATACTCTCATGTACATTTTATTCTTCAGAAAGTTTTTCCTTCATCAATGGCATATTTTTTCATTTTCAACATCGCTATATTGCTTATTATTTACAATATATCCTTATTGTCATTTCACTGTGATTTAGAGGCAATAAAGGATAATACTTACAACAAATTCATCATCTTGAACTGCAAGTTTCCTTGTAGATGCTTAGACAAAAGAGAAATTGTATTTTTGGTGTGATTCAGTCCTGCTTAAATAATATATTAATTTCCCATCTTCTTACTATCTGTTCACTGGTTATTCATTTAAAAAATATTGAGTGATTTTTATATATAAGGTTCTATTTTAGGCATTATACTTATAGTAGAGAGTAGGATAGATGGAAAATGGCTTATGTTCAATTAGGAAAGTCATTAATTATTAATGATTTAATTACAATTGTAATAGATTCTACAAGAAGTAAGTTTGGAATGGCAGTATTTAATAGAAAACCTAATCTAGTCTGGAGGTAAAAGAAGATTTCTTAGATAAAGTAAAATTTAAATTCTGTTCTACAGAAGAATGGGTAGAAATTCCTAAGGAAGAAATTCAGGAAAAAATATTTTATGATGAGGAAACAGCATCAAATGAGGTCTCTATTATCCTTGGGATTCAGTAAAATGTACATCTTTCTCTTTGGAAAAAACTGAATGCATGATTTCTTTTTTTCTTGTATATATAACTGTGTTCAATAAATTAATAAGAGGGAGTCAAGAGACAGGATTCCAATATCTGCTCTCTTATTGACTAGAATTGATGTTTTGGGAAGACTACTTTATTTCTTAACAATCTGATACTCTAGTCAAATAGCTTAAATAATTCTAATTTCTACAATAATTTTAGAGAGCAGAATAATAAAGTATAATAATAATAATTAACCAACATGGAAATGTTTATATGTCTAACTTAAACACCTACTACTGGCATTTAATTCCATAGAAATAATTAAACAATGGCATAAAGTTCTGCCAAATGTTCACTGCAACATTATACAAAATAGCAAAAACCATAGAACTAGCCCAATTTTAATCACATAAAAAACTATTAGGTAAATTATGTTACATCAACTTAATGGAAAATTATTCAGCTATTAAAACAAGTAGCTTTAAAAACCACATAGAAGCATGGACGACTATATTTTGAAAGCAACATAAGCAAGCATATACAAATATGCTTGGAACTGAGATTACAGCTATGCAACATATATTATGCAAAGGTATAAATACAATTTCAAAAAATGAAAATAGTTGTGTTCATTTCATGCAGTGACTTAGGATGTTGTCTTCTTTTTCTTATAAGATTTTTTTATATTATAAAAATTTAGAGAAAAAAAGACTACAGCTATACAGAATTTGGCACCTTCTCCTTTGTCTTCTGAGGCTTACTAGAACAAAACTTTCAAGCTAGCTTTGAGTTAGATATAGTAATTTGGTGATCCTCATGGATAACTTAATTCTCACGCTCCAAATACAGAAGATGATGCAAAGTGAGATAAGGAAACCAATTATGTCTCTACATGTGTTAAATTCAATCATCTGAAAATTATTCCCTTGAGCCTTAAGCCTATATGTGTTTAACAGATTTTTGCTAAATTACCAACGGTCCTGGAAAGGGTAACTCCTTGTGATATAATTGATTGGTGTCTTTGCCGATCCCAGTTGGTTGAACTCATGATTCTATAACAAAAAGATGTGAGAGACTCTATTGATGTAATGCTCCTATCTGAGAAGAACTTCCAAGATTGAGGGTTTAATCTTCTTTGGAGCTAGACTACTTAAACTATTAAACCTTAGGCCTGGTCCTCACTTTCCCTTTTCCAATCAAGAGATTAGTGACTCTTTTTGAGATATCTGGAAGGCTCTCTGGCTTTCACACTTAACTCTCAATTGGTGACTAATTGCTCTGAGCTTTCCTTTATCTTTTCTTAGAACATAATTTTTCTTAGTAATAACCATCCAATTGCATTGTACATATAGTTACTCTTTGTCCTATATTTTCCAGATGCTTGACACAATATACCAGTTAATGTATTTTCCTCCCATGGAATACCATCCCAGTTTACTACTGGTAAGAGATTTTTACAATTGCCTGTCAATAGTGCCAGAAGCTAAAGTGCTCTATATGCTAGGAGTTGTAGAGATTCTTATTGCTAGTTGAGAGCAACTATACACTTCCAAACATCCACTTTGGTACCCTTTCTCTTGGACCAATTCTGGTACCAGCCGTCACAGCTGTGAGACAGTTATAACACTGAGGAACAGTTTTAATATCTCCCTCACTTTGCCCAAGGTTAACTAAGTTTTCCTCTCTCATTTATGAATTCCCATCTTTCTGATTGCAACTTCACAAGTTTTGCTGTGAATACATTAACCACAGAGAACTCTCAGACTACTGAACTGAAATCCTAGAAAATTCTTTAAAGCATTATGATGAAAAGTTAATTAGTTAGTTAACTAATTAAGAGAACAAATTTTATCAGTACAAATTGGTACATGGATACTTTCTTATGTGCAGAATGCCAGAAACATTTACCTGAATATGAATGCCAAATTCATGGTAATTAAAAGCATAAATACAGGATTCCATCATAAACGTTTCGGCAAGCTATTAAAATTTATAGAAACTCTCCTTTCATTATACCCTCTGGGCCTTATTATAGACTCTGTCCAAATACAGATAGCTTGGTAGAGTGTTGGGGTCTATTTATAGTTTAAAAAGTTGTCTTTCTTAGAAAAACGACTGAACACTTGGGTGGGTGCCTCCGGTCCCTAATTACGTAGTAGAGAGAATGACTTATATGCTTAGTGATTGCCCAAGAGAAATGCAAGCATTAATTATGATAATATCATAAAACATTTGAAGCTTTTTAATAATAAATACAAGATGTTGCCAGTGAAAACTCTATTTTTATTAACATTGTTCCACAAGTCTAAGCTAATAGTGATTTAAATTTTTTTCAGTCAAAATTTAAAATATGTCGCCTTGTCAGGCCATAATAGCTTTTTTTAAAAAACTGATTAATCCCACTTTGTTATTCAAAAATTCACCTTTTAAATTAGTTCAAGATTAAAACACATTAGAATTTTAGAAACCAAAATCTTCTTAAAACCATAAAAAGATTTTGCCAAAAATTCTTATTTTATCAAAAGTTGAAAAATATGGTTTGTACGTATTGTTTATACATATTTTCTGCAGGACTAAAGCTTGTGAATTTCGAAAAAATTCAAAATGAATATTGAAAATATAAAATTTGTTAACCATATGGAAGGTCAATTTCTAGTTCTTTCAGAAATTGCCACGTTGTTTTCCAGATAGGTTGTACACGTTTGCATTCTCACCAGCAGTGTAGAAGCAAGCATCCCTTTTTCTCCACATCCTCGCCAGCATCTGGTGGTGTTTGTTTTATTAATGATGGCCATTCTTCCAGGGGTTAGGTGGTATCTCAGTATGGTTGTGATTTGCATTTCTCTGATGATGAGTGAGACCGAGCACATTTTCATGTGCCTGTTGGCTGCCCATATATCTTCTTTTGAGAAGTGTCTATTCATGTCTTTTGCCCACTTTTTAAAGGGGCTGTTTGTGTTTTTTTTCCCCTTAGGTGCATTTGAGTTCCTTGTAGATCCTAGATGTTAGGTCTTTGTCAGACATACAGTTGGCAAATATTTTTTCCCATTCTGTGGGCTATTTTCCTTCTTCCATATGACCCAACAATTCCCCTATTGGCAATATTCCCAGAGGAATGCAAATCATTCTACAAAAAAGATACCTGCACACGTATATTTGTTGCAGCTCTATTCACAATAGCAAAAACATGGAACCAACCATGTTGCCCATCAAAGCTGGACTGGATAAATAAAATGTGGTATATACACAATGGAATATTATGCAGCCATAAAGAAGGACAAATTTATGGACTTTGCAGCAACTTGGATGGATTTGGAGTCGATCATATTAAGTGGTTTATCACAGAAACAAAGAACTGTGTTCCATATGTTCTCATAAGAGGACCTTGAACAATTATAGTGCTATAAGAAAGTGATTGGCAGTAATGGGAAACTGTTGGTGGGAGGGGGTGGAATTGGCAGTTGAGAGAAACTGCTAGGGAAGGGAGGGGCATACCTCATCAATGGGTGCCTGCATGATCAATGGTTGTATACCTAACCCTGAATTATACCCCCACATCTTTATAATAAAAATTTTTTAAAAATTGTTAACTAGAACAGACCACAACTCACAAATACTAATGGAAAAATAATCATCTGATGGAAGTTCAGTTTGCCTTGGATAATTCAGGCTCTTTTTATCTAGCCATTTCTTCCACTAGTGGCTCAGTTATAGTCTTTCGGTAATATTAGTATTATGTTCTTATGTTTTTAATCTTTTTTATATGTAATAATTATTTTTATGTTTTTCCTTTGCAGAAATACTTGGAATTTAACATCAGATAGAGTTGATTCAGAGAATAAAATGTAATATATCAGATATCAGAAAGAAAGATTTTTTGTGAGGGAATGTGGACTTGGTCCTTCCTTTAAGAACTGTGAAGTGTCTGAGGTTTTACCCTATTTACAAGCTAATAAGTTTGCCTGACGCAGTTTTATTGGTGATGACAGAATGGACATGAGACTTCTAGGTCAGAGACAAAATTTTATTACGCATGGCACATGAATTTCATGACCACATTGAGCATAAAACTCATGATATCATTGTTTCCTGCCGTACCCCCAAGTACTGCATAGGTAATGCAAAGTTAGTCCCAAGTGGACACAATCTGCATGCAGGAATTTATATCACAATTGAAGAAGCTTAAGTTTAGGAAACCCTCAATCTTATAAAGAATGTTCTAAGAAAACCTATCCAACCTTTGTCCTAGAGAGCGACATTATTGTTATTATTCTGATCAGAGAACAAATACCCTCTTCTTTAGAGAGATTTCTATGCTTACATTCTTGAAATTATAGCCTGGAACAAAGTCTATCGATACCTTTTCATAAAATGTGTAGACATGCAAAAGACCCATGGAAAATTGTCTCCCAATTCCCTCCTCCCTTTCCTTATTCATTTACTCATTTGTTCATTTATTCAACAAATTGTTCTTATTGCTTTTTAGATTGGCAGTGGGCACCTACATCTCTTCAAGTAGATTATAGTCTACATACAAATATATAAGTATATTTATTTATAAATAAATATAGATAAATCTGGTTTCTACTTACTAGTTTGGAAGGCCTTGACTGGCTTTTCCATTTTTATGTTGGTAATAAATATTAATGTAGTTTTTAGATTTCTGGAAAAAATTCCTCGGAAAAAGACAGTTTGCTACTTTATCTTATTATTCAACTATTCTCCTATCCCCTAGCTTGATGGAACTATCTGAAGTCTCATTAAGGATTCTTTGTTGATCACTTAAAATAGCTACAGTATATTTTCTCTTAAAAATTATTAGATAATGTGCTAAAATTTTCTTATACTATTGGCTATCCATATGAAAGGATGAAAAATAAAACTATTTTTTAAAACCACAAACAAGAATAATTCCAAATGGATAAAAGACATATGTGTAAAAAGCAATGTCAACTTGCAAGAAAATCTAGGAGACTACATGTAAATGTGTGAAAGACTTTTGAATTAAGAATAGAAACTCTGAATCTGTAAAAGAGAAGATAGACATATTTAACCCTATAAAATAATAACAAAATATTCCACGAAGAAAATAAGCAAATACTTGATCTGAAAAAATGATTTTTAGGTCAGATTGACAAAGAAATGGCAAACATCTGGGTAGATAAATATGCACCTTACAGCAAAGCATGTTCATATTTCCCCCACACAAAAAATTATTTAAAAATCACTAGAAGTTAGTGAGATGCAAATTTAAGTAAAATAAAACTTAGAAGATCTATAACACCTACTACTAGTAGAGATGTGAGAAAAAGTAATTTCCACATACTACTGATTAAAATAAAATTGTTTCATCATATTTTGTGAGAAAAACTGGTGACATCTATTAAAAAATACTTTTCGACCTAGAATTGCCACTCTTGGGATTTTATCTCACGGAAATAAAAAAATCAGTATGCAAGGAGATATATTAGGGGGTATGCATATTCATATTTAAGATAGGATTTATGTATATATTTATTTTTACATATATACAATGAAATATAAATGATAGCATTTTTATGTTGATAAAAATATTGAAAACCAAGTGAATGTCCCTATTAGGGGAATAGTTGAATAAATTATAGAGTTAATGATGTGGAAGATTATACCATTAAAAATAACTAATTATAGCTATATTGTTTTAGAGGAATTTGGAATAGTTATTCTCATGAGGAAACACAGTGGAGGAAAGGGTGTGTACTTTATTTTTCTAAAGCATAGAATTATAATGCCACATATTCTGTTTATTCCCATGATTGTGGAGAAAAATAGGAAAAGCTACAAACCAGATTTTAACATGATTTACCTTACAGGGGTGTATCTGCCATGTGATGTGAAGAGGAGAGGACATGATAAAGAGTAAAAGATGAAAAGCAAGCAAAAATGGGGAAAAAAAAGGCAATGCTGAGAAAGGTGTATAGGATGTGATCATGCTTATTGAGAAATATAAATATTTTACACATATGCATAAATATATTAGATGATATTTAGAACATTTAAAAAAGAGATAACATTTAAATATATATTCTATGTTCTCCTTGACTGATAAATTCCTGTGTTTCTGATAGAATTAGGTTTCATGAATAGTCACACTTTTCCTTGATACCTACTAGAGTGCCTTTATGTTCTTTGGATTGTTCTTTCTTAATAGATATGTCAATTTCTTATTGTAAAATATTGCATCCAATTTTCAACAAAAAATACTATAAAAATGTGGAAAGATACATGCTTACTGTTAAAAATGTATGAATTTTAGAGGATGGAGAACTCATTAATTAAATAAATATTTGGACAGAAATAAAGGTGATAAGCTTTTTAGTGAAGTTACACTTTATGCACTGATATTAACATTTCTTTGGCTAAAATAACTTTCTCTCTAACAACTTCAAAGCATTTCATGGCTTGACCTTTTATCCAACTTTGTCCCCTGAACTCCAGACCCCTTACCTCTCCATTTAGATGTCTAGTGGACACCTCAAACCGAACGTGTTTATGTCAAAGCAAACCCGTTCTCTCCTAGGCTTCTGTTTTAGTAAGTACCCTTTGCTTATCCAGTAGCTTAAGTCAGGGAGTGGGGAGAAAATCAAGTAACCCTTGATTTCTCTTTTATTTATACAACTCACCTTTTGGTTATTAAAAATTCTACTGGATTTTTTGCACCTTTAAAATATTCAAAATTCAACCTCTTCACCTTCCACTGTAATGACCTCAATCCGAGATACCATCTCTCTTTTATCTATTTTAGCAACCTTTCCTCCTTTCTGGTATCCTTGCTCCATCCCTGATGTGCTACAGTGTACTCCCCACAAAGCAATCAGGATTATTACTTTTAAATGTAAGATATGTCACTCTTCTGCTCAAAGCCACCAGGACTGCACTGTCCAATATGCTGCCATTTGTCACGTGTGACTATGTCATCTTAAATTTTAATTAATTCTGGCCAGGCTCAGTGACTTAGTCTGTAATCCCAGCACTTTGAGAGGCTGAGGTGAGTAGATTGCCTGAGCCTGTGGGTTTGAGACCAGCCCAGGCAACTTGACGAGACTGCGTCTCTACGATAAATCAAAATTAGCCAGGCGTGGTAGTGTGAGCCTATAGTTCTGGCTACTTGGGATGCTGAGGTGGAAGGATCACCTGAGCCCAGCAGGTCAACGCTGGGGTGGCCATGAGCATGCATGCCACTGCACTCCAACCTGGGCGATGAAGTGAGACTCCAACTCAAAAAATTAAAAAAAAAAAAATTAGTTCCAGGCCGGGCTCGGTGGCTCAGCCTGTAATCCCAGCATATTGGGAGGCTGAGACGAGTGGATTGCCTGAGCCCACTGGTTTGAGACCCTCCTGGACAACTTGGCGAGACCTCATCTATACAATACATAAAAAATTAGAGGGGCGTGGTGGTGGCGTGCCTGTAGTTCCGGCTACTTGAAATGCTGAGGTGGAAGGATTGCCAGAGCCCAGCAGGTCGAGGCTGCACTGGCCGGGGGCGTGCCACTGCACTCCAGTCTGGGCAACAGAGTGAGACTAGAACTCTTAAAAAAAATTAATTCCAGTTAACAATTCAGTTCATCAGTTGCACTAACCAGATTCTATATTTTTATGGCTAGAAGCCACCTTTTTGGACAGTGCAACCATGTCAATCAGTGCAGAAAGTTCTGTTGGAGAAAGATCCATAGGGCCTATTCATTTCACTGAGTAAATCCAAAGTATTATCATCCACCAACCCCACCTCTCGAATCTCATCTTGTACAACTCTCCTTTCGCATGCTCTGCTCCAGCCACACTGTCCTGCTCCTCCTTGAACATACAGCCACACTATTGCCTCATGGCCTCAAATCTTTGCACTTATTTTTCTTCTGCCTAGAATGTTTTTATCAGTTAACATAACATGAGATGTTATAGGTAGCTGCTGGAACAGTAACTCCATAGTCTCAGTGACTTAAAAAATAGAAACTTATTCCACCTTTTTGAAATGTGCTTCACTTACCATATACAGATCATATGTATATTATGTAAAGTACGTAGCTGTGTATAGTATTACATCCTATAAAGTATTAGAATTACTGTTATGGCAGTGGCATGTGGGAGATGGGAGGCCATGGGGAAGATGGTTTCTTGTTTATCATCAGGGACTCAGTCTGAAGGACACTGTCTGCTACTTTCAGGCGTCAAGCTTACCCTTAAATCAATAGCCACTTAAGGAATGGAGGAAAAAAGAAAGTGAAAAATTCTTCAGGTTTGCTTGGGTTATATCTAGATGAGTCAGTCATTACTTCTACCTGCATTTCATCTCTGCTTAAACATTTACTCTCCAAAGAGACTTTCACCGATCCTTCTGTCTAGGATAGCACATTTCTACACATCTCATCTAGTCCCTTAGCTGCTAAATTGTATTTTTATTTTTACCCTATTTGTACTAGAATATAAGTTTTATGAAGGCAGGTTTTTATTCTGTCTTGTTCACCACTCTATCCACAGTTCACAGAACAATATAGTAAGACCTCAACAAACACACACTAAATGAATGAATGAAGGCCTTACCTTACTCTCTTCCTGTTTTTTTTTTTTTCCATACAGAAATGACCGAATACTATTTATACCACACTGCTAGCAGTTCATTGACAGATAAACCCTAATGTGTGATGGATTAGTAATGATTGGAAGTAGCCCTGTGGGTGACAAAGAAGGGATGTTTAGCCTGGTTGTACACATCACTACATAAAGAAAAATGAAAAAACAAACAACCCCCCCAAAAAAACCCCCCAAAAACAAAAGTAGTAGAACCTAGAGAGATATCACTGGAGGAGAGAGGGAGAAGAAAAAGAAGGAAGAGGCAGAGCCTGGCATTGCTGTGAAGCCTTAGCATAATATCTCCAAAGGGTTCTTAAGTTATATATGGCCAGTAGCATTGTGAGGTAAGGTTTCATTCCAACATCGTGTGTGGATGTAGAACATGATGGTATCACCATCCTCAAAAATAAGCAGGATATTATGTTGGAGTAAGACATTTAAAGACAGTCATATTCCATAGTGTTAGTTCTTCAGTGTGTGAATGCAGGGAACTTCCACAGAAAGTGGGGAGGAATAAGAGATGTAGCAGCAAAGGATGTTTTTGTAGTATATATGATGACAAGAAAAAGATATTGAGGGACATGGACATATGAGACAAGGTTGTAGTCTTGACTGCAACTGAGTAAGGACAAATACAAATGAACTAATTTACTCCACAGCTATTACTATTATTACTACGGTGGGACAATCACTCTTCTAGGTACTGAAGAAATAGCCGGGAACAAGACCAAGTCGCAGCCCTTATGAAGCTTACCTTGTTTTGGGAAGCCTGACAATAAACAGTATTCTCTCCTCAGGATATAATCTCAGGCAATTGAGAAAAAGCAGATAGAGTAATGGAGTAAAGGACTGTTTTGTCTTGTGTGGTGAGGGTAGACCTCATTGGTCAGGCGACATTTGAACAGAGTTGAGTGAGTGAGATGACAAGCTGCACAGTGATATAGGTGATGCAGGTTTCATATAAGGTGATTAGCAAGCTTAAAGGATTTATTTTATTTTATTTTATTTTATTGAGCTGTAGTCTCATTCTGTCACCCAGGCTGTAGTACAACAGAATGCTCTTGGGCACCGCAGACTTGACCTGCTGGGCTCAGGTGATCCTTCTGCCTCAGCCTTCCAAGTAGCTGGAACTCCAGCCTGACTAAAGTTTTTGGTTTATTGTGGAGACGAGGTCTCGCCAAGCTGCCCAGGCTGGTCTTGAACCCCTGGACTCAGGCAATCCTCTCGCCTCTGCCTCCCAAAGTGCTGGGATTACAGGCTTGAACCACCGTGACCAGCACTTAAAGGATTCTTTGTACCCTGGTTCTGTTGTCAGGTCAGGATGCTATTTGAGAGGGTAGAAGAAATAGCAGTTGTGAGACATCTGATTTCACCCTGCCTTGTCTTTTAATGCAGAAGACAAAGACAATGCATAGAGTAACTGATATTGCTGATTTTCATTACTGTTTCAGCTCCCAAATGCATTCATTCTCATCTTATCGTTTCATGTGAAATGCCAAATACTTTCTTACCTGTATGGCTAATGAGAAATCTCTGAGAGGAATTCACCAGGCCTTCCACTACATTTCCATCACTATTGAGCAGTCCTTTTTCAAAAAGATTCTCCCAACACAGTGTAATGATCCAATGACTTATATCTCCTCACCACTCTCTCTTACTCTTGTTACTATAAAGACAGTAACCACCTTGAGAGTAGAGGGTGCCCCCTACTAATGTTTAATATTTCTTTCGTTTTGAACATAGGAACATACAATAGAACCAGAATATGTTTAACAGAAATGACAGATTTTTATTTCATATTTCAGTTGTCACAGAAATTACAAAATATCATTTGAGCTCATTAAAAATTTGAAATGATAGTTACTAGACTAACCTACAGAACTATTTAATCAATTTTATTATAAATTTTATTTTTATATTTTGATAAATATAATTACTTTCTCTTGTTATCCTATATGTTTTTACTTTTTAAAATATTTTATTTTAAAGATGTGGGGTACAATTCAGGATTAAGTGTATAGGTGGACATCACATAGGTAGAGTTTGGGCCTCCCTTTGGTCCCCACTTTGCCTGGTTTCAGATCGGGTACCCCTGTTGATGTTGTGTCCTTACCCCCACCCTGGTAGTATTCCAATACTGCCAATTCCTTTCTTATAGTATTATGGTATGTGTTCAGGTCCACTTATGAATGAGAACATACGGTACTCTGTGCTTTGTTTCTGTGATAAATCATTGAATATAATAGACTCTAAATCCATCCATGTTGTTGCAAAGTTTACATGTTTGTCCTTCTTTATGGCTGCATAATTGTCCATTGTGTATATGTACCACATTTTTTTAATCCAGTCCAGCTTTGAAGGGCAGCATGGTTGGTTCCATGTTTTTGCCATTGTGGAAAAAAGCTGCAACAAACATGCATATGCAGGTATCTTTTTGGTAGAATGACTTGAGTTCCTCTGGGTAAATTCCCAGCAGGGGGATTACTGGGTCATATGGAAGGTCAGTTTCTTTCAGAAATCGTCACACTGTCTTCCAAAGAGGTTGCACTAGTTTAATTCCCACCAGCAGTGTACAAGTGTTCCTTATTCTCCGCATCCTCGTCAGCATCTTTAGTTGTTTGTTTTATTGATGATGGACATTCTTACTAGGGTTGGGTGGTATCTCAATGTGGTTTTGATTTGCCTTTCTCTGATGATTAGTGAGGCTGAGCACTTTTTCATGTGTCTGTTGATTGCCTGTATATATTCTTTTGAGAATTGTCTATTCATGTCTTTTGCCCACTTTTTAATGGGACTGTGTTTTTTTTCCTTTCAGCATGTTTGAGTTCCATGTCGATCCTGGATGCTGGAACTTTGTCACATATACAGTTGACAAATTTTTTTTCCCATTCTGTGGGTTGTCTCCCTACTCTCTTGATGGTTTCTTTTGCTTTGCAGAAGCTTTTCAGTTTGATGAGGTTCCACTTGTCTATCTTATCTCTTATGGCATGGACATGTGAGGCTTTGATCAGGAATTGTTTGCCTACTCTGATTTTGGTAAGGGTGTCTCCAGCATTTTCTAATAATCTTATATTTTGAGGTTTATGTTTAGGTCTTTAATCCATTTGCAGTTGTCTTTTGTGTGTGGTGATAGTTGGGTCTTATTTCAATATTCTACAGGTGGTCAGTCAATTTTCCCAGCATCATTTACTTAGTGGTTGATGGCGGAAGCTTTGTCAAAGATGAGTTGATTGAGAAATTGAGATTTTGCTTCCAGAATCTCTATCCTCTTCCATTTGTCCATATGCCTATTCTTGTACCAATACCAGGCTGTTTTGATTATTGCAGACTTATAGTAAAGTTTAAAGTCCAGCAGTGTATAAGTGTGATACCTCCTGCCTTTTTTTTTTTTTTTTGGCTAAGGATTGTTTTGGCTATTATTGGTTGTTTATGTTTCCATATGAATTTCTGTACTGCCATTTCCAGGTCTGAGAAGAATGATGTTGGTAATTTAATGGGTATTGCATTGAATCTGTAGATTGCCTTTGGTAGGATGAACATCTTAAAAATGTTGATTCTTCCAATACATGAGCATGGAATATTTTTCCATTTGCTTGTGTCTTCTTGAATTTCTTTGTGCAGTGTTTTGTAGTTCTCATTGTAAAGGTCTTTCACTTCTCTGCTTAGGAAGATGCCAAGGTATTTCTTTTGTTGTTGTTGTTGCTATTGTGACTGTGATTGTGCTTTTTATTTAGTTCTCTGTCTGTTTGTTGTTTGTGTCTAAGAATGAGACTGACTTTTGCACATTTATTTTGTATCCTGAGACTTTGCCAAAGTCCTTTATCAGTTCAAGGAGGGTTTTGACAGATTCTCCTGGATTGTCGAGGTATAGGATCATATCATCAGCAAAGAGGGACAACTTAACTTCCTATTTTCCTATTTGGATACCCCCTATTTCCTACTCTTGTCTAATTGCTCTAGCTAGGACTTCCAACACAATGTTGAACAGGAGAGGTGAAGGTGGGCAGCCTTGTCTTATTCCAGTATTCAGGGGAAATACTTCCAGTTTATGTCCATTTAGCAATATAGTGGTTGTGGGTTTATCATAGATGGTGGTTCCTATTTCTGTGCCTGGCATTCAAGGGTTTTTATCAAGAAGAGATGCTGGATTATCTCAAAAGCTTTTTTCTGCATCTAATGATATAATCATGTGGGTCTTGTTTTTACATCTCTGAAGTATTTGATTACATTTATGGTCTTGTGGGAGTTGAACCAGCCCCACATCCTGGGGATGAAGCCTACTTGGTCATGGAGGATGATTTTTGAGATTTATTGTTGGATCCGATTTGATAGAATCTTGTTGAGAATTTTTGCATCTATGTTCATTAGAGATATTGGTCTGTAGTTTTCTTTTGTTGTTGAATCATTACCTGTTTGGGGCATCAGTGTGATGTTATCTTCATAAAATGATTTGGGGAGAATTTCATCTTTCTCAATTGCCTGGAATACTTTCAATAGGATTAGTATCAGCTCCTCCATACATGTTTTATAGAATTCCACTGAGAAGCCATCTGGTCCACAGCTTTTTTTTTTGTAGTAGGTAGTTTTCTTATAATGGAATCAATTTCCTGGGTTGTTATTGCTCTATTTAGTGTCTCAGTGTCTTCTTGTTTCAACCTTGGGAGGCTGTGTGATGTCAGAAATTCCTCTATTTCATTTAGGTTATCAAGTTTCTTTCCATATATGTGTGCATAGTAATCTCTGATAATCTTTTGTGTTTCTTTGGGGTCAACTATGATTTGATCTTTTGCATTTCTGATAGTGATTATTTGGGCCTTTTTCTTTCTTTTTCTTGGTCATTCTGGTTAGGGTTCCATCAATCTTGTATATTCTTTCAAAGAACCAGTTTTTTTGTTTTGCTGTTATTTTTTTCTATAATATTTTTGTCTTTTATGTCCCATGTCTTTTACTTTGGTGATCTGAATTCTTCTGCTGAAGTTAGGGTTTTGGTATTTATGTCTTTCAAGCTCCCTTAAGTGATTTGTTAGGTTGTTAACTTCTGACCTTTTCATATTCTTTTCTTTTTTTTTTTTTGAGTTGGAGTCTCACTCTGTCACCCAGACTGGAGTGCAGTGGTTGCTCCCAGTCACCGCAGCCTCGACCTGCTGGGCTCCTGCGATCCTTCTGCCTCAGCGTTCCGAGTAGCCGGAATTACAGGCATGCGCTACCATGCCCGGCTGATTTTTTGATTTATTGTAGAGATGAGGTCTCGCTGCCCAGGCAGGACTCGAACCTGTGGGCTCAGGCAATCCACTCCCCTCAGCCTCCCAAAGGTGCAGGATTACAGGCTGAGCCACTGAGCCCGGCTCTTTTCATTTTCTTTATGTGTGTTCTCAGAGATATAAACTCCCCCCTTACAACTGTTTTCATGGCATCCAAGAGGTTTTGGTAAGATGTTTCTCCATTTTCATTTGTTTCCAGGAATCTTTTGATTTCTGTTTTGATTTCTGTGTTGACCCAGTAGTCAGTCATTCAGCATCATGCTGTTTAGTGTCCATGTCTTTGTGGGTTTTGGGGGAATTTTGTTGGTATTGATATTTATTTTTATTTCACTGTGGTCTAAAAAGGTTCTTGGCAGTATTTAAATCTTATGAAATTTTTTATGCTTGATTTATGGCCAAGGATGTGATTAATCTTGGAGAATGTTTCATGATGAGTACAACTTATATTCTGTGGATGTTGGGTAGAGTGTTCTGTAGGTATCTCTTCAGTCTATTTTGTCAAGTGTCAAGTTTTGGTTCTGGATCTCTTTGTTGATTTTTTGCCTTTATGGGCTACCTAGGGTTGTTAGTGTAGTATTTAAGTCCCCTGCTACAATAATGTTAGAATCAAAATCTTTTTTTTAGTTTACTTAGTAGTTGCTTTATAAATGCTCGTGTTCCTGTGTTGGGTGCATATATGTTTAGGATAGATATGTTTTATTGATGAATTGAAGCTTTTATCATTATGTGGTACCCTTTCATATCTTTTTAAATTTTAGATAGCATAAATATTGTTTTGTTTATTATTAAGATTACTACTCCTACCTTCTTTTGTAATACATTCACCTGGAAATTCATTTTCCATCCTCTAACTTTTAGTCTGTGTGTGCCCCTTGTGGTGGTGAGATGAGTTTTCTGGATGCAGCAAATTATTGGGTCATGTTTTTTTTTTTTTTTATCCAGTTTGCCATTCTTTGTCTTTTCTGTGTCTTTTCTGTGTCTTTTCAGTGGTGCATTGAATTCATTCACATTCAGATTGATTATTGAAATGTGATTGTTTATCCTTGTCATGAGGTTCTTATAAAGTTTTTTGTTTGTTTGTTTGTTTTTAGCTTTTGGGTTGATGTATATGTGTGTTTTCAAGTTTGCAGCCATGATGTATTCTCTGTTGATTCTGTGTTCTCCTGTTTTCTTGGGAAGTGGTTGGTCATTCTTTTTTAAATTTATTCTGTGCTTAATACCTTTTAAAGCATCTCCTGTAGAATCATTCTGGAAGCTGCATAATCTCTTAGAAACTGGATGTCTGGGAAGGATTTTAATCCCCCACACTGATGAAGCTGAGCTTTCTGTGTAGAAAATTCTTGGCTGAAATTGTTTACCTTTGAGGACTTTGAATATTGGCCTCTATTCCCTTCTATCTTGTAGTGTTTCTGTCAATAGGTCTGCTGCTATTCTTATTGGTTTTCCCTTGTAGGTAATCTGACATTTGCTACACTGGAAATGCCTGTGTTCTTCCATTGATTTTTCCTCATTTGTGACAGATCTCTTTCTTTTTTCTTTAGTTACATTATTCAGTGACAGTGGGAGAGGCTTTCACTTCTGATGTTTTTTCAGCCCTCTATTTTTTTCTCTTCAGGGCTCTGAATTTGTTCTATTTTGAAACAGGGATGTGGGTGGAAATGTTTGCTGTCTCTTGTAGTTTTGAGAGTTGAAACTACTTGCAAATCACAATGTTCACTGATTGTGGTATGAGTTCCCGGAGACCCACTCCCCACCACCACTCTGTATGATGATGCAATGAGTACGTGTGTGTACCTGCTGAGTTCAAGATACAGTAACAGCAGTGAGGAGAACTGAGAAAAGTGGAATGAAATAAGGTGGACAAAAAATAAAAAATAAAAAAACACAGAGAAACAAAAGTAGAAATCTAAACTAAAATGACTCTCTCACACACACACACAAAATCAAAACAAACTGTAAAAAAACAAAGAAAAACAAAGAGCAGGAAAATCACACACACAAACACACACACACACACACACACACACACACACACACACGCTCAACACAAAATGAAAGGAGAAGGAAAAAAGTAGGGAAAAAAAGGAATTCAAATTGAAGCTCACACAGACATTCACACACATTAAACTAAAAAAAGAGAACAACAAACACACACACACACACACACACACACACACACACACACGAACCTGAAAGATGAACACTCAATCATTCACGTACACACATAAACAGACAAAAAATACCCAAAAGGAGATAGAGACAAAAAAAAGAAAGGAAAAAAAAAAAAGAAAAGGAATAAAGAAAGATGGGGGGATGCAGACTTAACCCTCATATACCCATTCATGCATGAAGGAAAAAGGAAAAAAAGATTAAAACAAACAAACAAAAAATAATCTGTCTTCTTGTAGCAGGTTCTGTAATTTTTTCTTTCAGCTACTCACAGGTAAGCCCCTCTGCTGTCTCGTGCAAAGCTGTGACCTTATTCACAATGTCCCCAATGTCCCACCAGGGAAGGAGAAGAAGGAAGTGGGACTAGGTGGGGCTTCAATCCTTTCCCTCCAACTCTTATGTGGTAAGGGGGATTCTCTCAGATGGGGAGGGGATTGTCTTTTACTCAGGTACTGGTGTGTGGGTACCCCAGACAGCCTTATCCTGGAGTAGAATCTCTTGTCGTGACTGACATTCAGCTCTATCTGGGTTTGTCCCTCTCATTCATGCCCCAGACATGTGGGTCTGATGTTCACAGGATTGCTGTGTCAGCCCTGGACTCACTGCTAATATCTTCAGGAGTCTTCCTCATCTTTTTCTGGTCACACCATTTGTCCTGTGACTGAATCAGTATAGGAGATGGGGCATCTGAGACTCAGCACTTGTCCTGTCCCTTTAGAGTTTATGTTTTTGGGATAGTCCCCCCGGGTCACAATCAAGCCCTGAGTAATTAATTGGCTGGTCACAGAGATCACATCTCTCACTCTATGGTAAGCAAGCCAAAGCACTTTCCTGCCCAGTTTTCAAGATGGTGGCAGGGTGCCTGTTTCATCTGCTCCAGTGGAGTTGTGCCTCTGGCTCCCTCGCTGTGCTCTCTCTGCAGCCCTTGATACCCAGGTCTGGCCAGGTGCTGCGGCGGTGAAGCAGAGTCTGGAGCCGGCACTCACTCACGGCAGCTTCTTCCCGGGAAGGGCTTTTCTGATTTTTAAAAAATGTTGCTTGGCTTCTGTGCCCCGGGAAGTGCTGAGGTCTAAGGAGCAACTGCAGCACTAGCCACTTCACCAGGAGAGCCCTAGCCACTTGCTCTCAAGTCCCCATTTGCATGCCTACTTACTCACAGGTATGTACAAAAAATTTTTCATATACTCACTCATTTACACTGAGACTTGCATAATCTGGCTCCACCACCATCTTCCGCCTGAACATCTGTTTTTACATTTAGAATATACATACATAATCCTTAATTGTAACCAACATCTTTAAAATAAAAGGGAACATTATCCTGAGATGGATACATAGGTTTTATCAGACCACCAAGGATATCTATAGCACAAAAACGTAAATATTTCTGTTTGAAACCCAATTAATTTATCTAAAAAATGGTGTGGGTAAATCAGAGCTAATCTTTTCTTTTCCCTCACAGTACCCTCCCTAGGAGATCTCATCAATTCCCCTGGAATGATGTTAATGACTACTATACTCTGATGACTCTTTTCCCAGGCCAGCCCACTGCTCTCAGTAGGGACTGAGGCATCTTGCTGCTAATTTGCTACCTTCACCTGATGTCTCAGAATCACCTCAAACTTAATATATTCAAAATTATATTCCTAATCTTCCCCTCCCAAATCTGTTTCTTCCTAGCCTTACTAATTGAACAACATTCATACTGTTGCTCATGCTGGAAATCTCTTAGTCATCTTTGATTTCTCTCTTTTTGTTACCTATTACTCTGTTATCACATCCCTGAGAATATCCTGCCAATTCTGTCCTCCACTCAGCTCCGTCTCCACTATTGTTACTCTTATCCAAGCCACTATCATTCTTTTTGTCTAGATTATTGGTACAATTTCCAAGGAGTTCTTCATGTACCACGCAGAGTAATCTGTTAAAAGACAAAATGGACCATGTCATTCCCTTTTCAAAATCCTTCAGTGACTTCCCATTGCACTTAGAATAAGATCTAAATCTCTTTTGTTCTCCGAGTAATTCATTCCCCATCTGTCTGTCTGCCTTCGTTTGCAGCACTCCTCCCCTCAATCACTATATTTCATTCATACTGAATATTTTTCAGTTTGCCCTCATTTTTTTCTCTCTCCTTTTTTCTCCAACTTGTATTCTGCCCCAGGAGGTCTTTATAAACTCCATCAGTGCTTTCTTTGCCTTCTGGCTCTTTGAGTTGACTGAAAGGATGCCTTGGTAGGAGATCTGAGTGAGAGGTTATTTCTTCCCTGGCTTCCTCCCTATGCAGCCATCTCTGGCCGAATCTATTGGAAGGTCAAGTACTTTTAAGGTGACCCCCCTTCCTCTGGGTTCTGACAACCACTGCCAAATCTCATCCTTTTGACTGAGGACTGGTAATAGCTTCATTATTTTTAAACCCAGGATGCTGTGTTTTCTGCTCATAGCTATATAAGTAATTTCTTCATAAATTCCTCCTCTAATTAATCTAATGCAAAGGTATTACTTGTTCCTGCTGGGAATGTGGCTCTCTAAATTTTTGCTTATTCCAAGGCATATCCACATTCTTTTCTTTTATTTGGAACGTGCTTTCTGACATTCTTCACATGGTTGTTCTTTAAATAACACTTAAAATGTCTTCTTCTGAGATGTTTCCCTTAATCAACCTAGATACAATACAGGATCCCCACTATTGTCTTAATGGCAGTACACTGTTTCTGTTGAATCATTTATACTTGCATTTATTTATTTTGTGTTTCTTTCTTTGATTTGTTTTTGTCTCTTTCTTAGTGGACTGTTAGCTTCCTGAGGTCAGAGGACTTGTCTGTCTTGCTCACTGTTATATGCATCCCAGTAACTAACACAGTATTTTGCACATGAAAATGATAATGATAATGTCTAAATCATATTAAATTTTACTCTGTGCCAATAATTGTCCCAAATGCTTTGTATGTTAACTCATTTAATTCACACAGTACCTCTATGGGGTGTGTGTGTGTGTGTGTGTGTGTGTGTGTGTGTGTGTGTGTTTGTTTGATTATTATTGTCTTTCCTATTTTACTTATGATGACTCGGAGATGCAAAGAAGTGAAGTACTTTATCCAAGGTTACACCCTAGAAAATTACATATATGGAGGCCTAATAAACAAAGATACATTGTGCTTATCTGAATAATATAATTTAGCCTGTAATTTATAGGATTATCTAAAGAAACACATGCATGAGCACAAATTGTGAAAACAAAACTTTTAAGCAACTTAGGATACAAGTGAGTGTTAACCATATTTTTATTTATCAAAGGTAATTGGCATATTTAATGCCTGAGTTTCATTTTATGACTTTGAGTTATTTTACAACAGTTAACTATTGGATTGCGCTTTCCCAAATAAGCCTTCATTCTGAAGAACGCTGATGTAAAACGCAATCTCATAACCTAAAATTCTACTCCATTGCTCTTAGCTTTCCCTTTTTACAGAGATATGGGTTAAAGGAATCAAGAGTGCTGTTCATACTGACCTGTAAAAACTGTTGGACCAAATAAACGTCTTAGCAGGGAGAATGTGTTGCCAATTAGTCTCTATCAATTTGTATTGAGCATAATTGCATTTCAACATGTGTTGAGCAAAGATGACTCATTTTGTGAGGTGCTTGAAAGAGTAGAACTTCAGCTTTACTAATCATCAGAGAAATGCAAATCATTTTTTATTTGCATTTACTATTTATTATTTTACCATTCAAACCCTCCCTGTAGTAGCTATGGACTCTGGTTCCTGTGAAATATGGCAGATGCCCTTAATAAATTTCATGTAATAGAAGTATTCTTTCATATACGATGTGATATCAGATTGATTACCAGTGGTAAAGATGACAGTTCCATTCCTATGTATTACAAACTAAGGCATTCTTTTTTAAATCACTAACAACTATAAGAAAAGGATTGACAGTAGCAGGAAACTGTGGGGAACTGGGGGGAGACAGAGAAATGGGATTGGCAGTAGTGGGAAACTGCCTGGGGATGAAGGGGCACACCTCATCAACAAGGATACCTGCACAATGAATATCTGTCTACCTAACCCTGAATTGTACCCCACAATTTTAAAATGAAATATTTAAAGGCGAAAAAAAAAAAGAATACAACACTTACAAAACCCATTTATAAAACTGAACACTAACAGCAAACTTTGCTTTGGGGAAATTACACCCAGATGGCAATTTCATAATCCATCTAAGATTTAAGATAGATTTATTTGAAAATACTTTCAAGAAATACAATATTGACTTCTATGCATCATGACTTCTCAACAACTTTCCACTCTGTTAAGATAATAGATTAATTTTATGCCAGAAACCCATAGAAATATGAAAGGATATATACTCTCCTTCCATACTACTCACTTTAATCAAGATTTCACTCTTCAAATAAAATTGTGGCAAGCAGCTTCCCCCAGTGATTGTTTTGTGACTCAATAGAACATGTGCTCTCCTGTCCCCACACTAAAGATGCTTTATTGCAGACATAATAACTTAAAGTTTTATAGACCAGTCATACATCCCACAATAGAAGGCTTCTGCTGTTCTTACAATAACTGAATGTTCCTCAGTTTACCTTTATATAAATTGAGAAGCTATATTATTCAGTTAATCACCTAAACCCAACTTATTGTAAGCAGATTTTTCATATGTGGAAAAAGTCACACAGAGGTTGACAGTTTTGTGACTAGGAAACACATATAGAAGCATAATCATCCCTCAATTTATGCTTCCTAAAAATGAGATTCATCAGGCACAGGTGCAGCTACAGAGAACTAAACAAGGTAGACAGGCAATAAGGAGAATTCAAAGGACAAAACTCTATTTGCCTGTCAATAATAAGGAAGATTGTGCTTCACACGTTCCATACAGAATAGAATTTTAGGAGGTATTTATTTGGGGAGAAAGGGAAAGAAATGAAAAGCCAGTGTAAAAATAGTGCAACAGTCATTTACACGTTCTATTCAATAGAAAAAGAGATTAGGATAATGAAGTACAAAGAGGTATAGAAGCCAAATCTGAGGAAAAGTAATTGATTAACTAGAGAGGGGTACTCTACGAATTATCAGCACCGACTTATGTGGAAAGAAATGATCAGTCATCTCTGATGCTAAGTTCCACGTTAAAAAATAAAACCACTCTACTACTTAGTTCAATAATTGGCATGATATTTTTCTATTAAAATGGTCCATAACTCATGGAAATAGCTTTCTCTACTCTGTTTCCTTTTTTTCAAAATTATTCCAAATGATAAATGAAGAAAACCAAAGTGCTTTTTCAATAGAGATCACTTTTGTTAGCAATTAAAAAATTTTTTTTTCTTAACTTTTAAACTTTTTATTTTAAAATTATGGGTAGTTTCACGTGCCTGTAATTCCAGCTACTTGGAAGGCTGAGTGAAAGGATCGCTGGAGCCCAGCAGGTTGAGGCTGCAGTGGCCGGGAGTGGCCACTGCACTCCAGTCTGGGCGGCAGAGTGAGATAACTCAAAAAAAGAAAAAAAGAAAAATTGTGGGGTACAATTCAGGGTTAGGTATACAAATATTCATTATGCAGGTATGCTTGTTACTGAGGTGTGTCCCCCTTTCCCAGGCAGTTTCCCACTACTGCCAATCCCACCTCCTCGCCCCCATCCCCCCACGGTTTCCCACTACTGTCAATTCTTTTCTCATAGTTATTAGCAATTTAAAAGAGAATGTCTTAGTTTATAATACATAGGAATGGAACTGTCATCTTTACCGCTGGTAATCAATCTGATGTCACATTGTATATGAAAGAATACTTCTATTACATGAAATTTATTAAGGGCATCTGCCATATTTCATAGGAACCAGAATCCATAGCTACTACAGGGAGGGTTTGAACAGTAAAATAATAAAATGTGTAAGTAAATAAATAATTTATTTCTTTCCTATTATGGTAAACCTCCTCAGGATGCTCACAAATTATTTTTAGATCAACTTCTGTTCACACATTTACAAAACAATACTTTGCTCATGCCAATATATAAATACAGACTTTAAAAATTCTACAAGCCGGGCTCGGTGGCTCAGCCTGTAATCCCGCACCTTTGGGAGGCTGAAGTGAGTGGATTGCCTGAGCCCGCAGGTTTGAGACCCACCTGGACAGGCGAGTCCTCATCTCTATAATAAATCAAAAAATCAGCCGGGTGTGGTAGCGCGTGCCTGTAGTTCCAGCTACTTGGAAGGCTGAGGCGGAAGGATAGCTGGAGCCCAGCAGGTCGAGGCTGTGGTGGCCGGGAGCAGCCACTGCACTCCAGTCTGGGTGACAGAGCGAGATTCCAACTCAAAAAAAAAAAAAAAATTCTACAAAAGTTTTTTCCCAAGCATATTTTAAAACATTTTCCATGATATACTGGCATGTGATACTCAATTCTTTGTTTCTGTGAAAGATTACACAGTATTATGGACTCTGAATCCATCCAGGTTGCTGCGAATATCATGACTTTGTTCTTCTTTATGGCTGCATAATATTCCATTTTGTATATGTACCACATTTTTTTATCCAGTCCTCTTTTGATGGGCAGCACAGTTGGTTCCATGTCCTGGCTATTGTAAATAATGCTGTGATAAACATACATGTGCAGGTATCTTTTTTATAGAGTGATTTGAGTTCTTCCAGGTATATTCCCAGTAGGGGGATCACGGGATCATAAGGAAGGTCAATTTTTAGAACTTTTAGGAATCGTCACACTGTTTTCTACAGAGACTGTACTAGTTTACACTCCCACCAACAGTGTGGAAGTGTTCCCTTTCGCCACATCCTCTCCAGCATCTGTTATTTTTTGAGTTATTGATGATGGCCATTCTGACTGGAGTTAGGTGGTATCTTATTGTAGTTTTAATTTGCATTTCATTGATGACTAGTGAGGATGAACATTTTTTCATGTATCTGTTGACTGCTCATATGTTTTCTTTTGAGAACTGTCCATTCATATCTTTTGCCTACTTTGTAATAGGGCTGTTTATTCTTTTCTTTTCAGCATGTTTGAGTTCCTTGTTGATCCTAGATGTTAAGGCTTTGTCAGAAATAGAGTTGACAAATATTTTTTTCTAGTTTGTGGGCAGTCTCCCTGCTTTCTTGATGGTTTCTTTGGTTTTTGCAGAAGCTTGTCACTTTGATAAGGTCCCACTTGTCTATCTAATCTCTTATGGTATGGGCACTTGGGGTTTTTACCAGAAATTGGTTGCTAGTTCCAATTTCCATAAGAGTGTCTCCTGCATTTTCTAAGGTTCTTATAGTTTGAGGTTTTATGTTTAGGTCTCTGATCCATTTAAAATTGACTTTTGTGCATGACGATAGGTAAGGGTCCTGTTTCAAATCTTCTGCATGTGGTCAGACAGTTTTCCCAGCACCATTTACTGAGTAGATTCTCCTCTTCCCAGTGGTTGGTGGTGGAGGCTTTGTCAAAGATGAGTTGGTTGAGAAGTTGAGGTTTTGCTTCTGGAATCTCAATTCTATTCCATTGGTCTATATGCCTGTTCTTGTACCAATACCAGGCTATTTTGATTATTGTAGCTTTATAATAAAGTTTAAAGTCTGGGAGTGTGATACATCCTGCTTTTTTTTTTTTTTTTTTTCCCTGAGGATTGTTTTGGCTATTCTTGGTCATTTATGCATACTTTCATATGAATTTCTGTATTGTTGTTTCTAGGTCTGAGAAAAATGTTGCTGGGAATTTGATTGATATTGCATTTAATCTGTAGATTGTCTTAGACAGAATGGACATCTTCACAATGTTGATTCTTCCAATCCATGAGCATGAGATATTTTTCCACTTGTTTGTGTCATCTTTGAGCAGTGTTTTGTAGTTCTCATTGTAAAGGTCTTTCATGTCTCTGGTTAGGACGATGCCAAGGCATTTCATTTTTTCTGTGGCTATTGTGAATGGAATTATGGTTGTTTATTTGCATTTCTGTTTGTTTATTATTAGTGTATAGAAATGCAATTGTGTTTTGCACATTTATTTTATACCCTGAGACTTTACCAAAGTACTTTATTAGTGCAAGAAGGTTTTTGAGAGATTCTCTTGGGTTTTTGAGGTATAGATATATGCCATCTGCAAAGAGGGAAAATGTGATTTCCTCTTTTCCTATTTGGATATCCCTGATAACCTTCTCTTCTCTGATTGCTCTAGGTAGAACTTCCAAAACTGTGTTGAACAGGAGGGGTGAGAGTGGGCATCCTTGTCTTGTTCCAGTTTTCAGGGGAAACAGTTACAATTTCTGTCTCTTTAGCAGTATACTGACTGTGGGTTTCTCATATATGGCTTTTACTATTTTGAGGTATGTTCCATCTGTACTTAGGTGTTCAAGGGTTTTTAACAAGGAGGGGTGCTGGATTTTTTCAAAAGCATTTTGTGCAACTAATGATATAATCATGTGGTTTTGTTTTTATGCCTGTTGATGTATTTAATTATGTTTATGGTCTTATGAATGTTGAACCAGTCTTACATCCTGTGGTTGAAGACTACTTGGTCATGGTGGATGATTTTTGATATGTGTTGTGGAATCTGTTTTGCTAGGATCTTGTTGAGAATTTTAGCTTCTATATTCATCAAGGATATTGGCTTGTAGTTCTCTTTTTCTGTTGGATCTTTACCTGGCTTTGGTATCAATGTGATGTTACTTCATAAAATGATTTGGGGAGAGTTCCTTCTTTCTCAATCACCTGGAATACTTTCTATAGGATTGGTATCAGTTCCTCCATGTATGTGTTATAGACTTCTGCTGGAAAGCCATCTGGTCCAGGGCTTTTTTTTTTGTAGGTAATTTTCTTATGTCATAGTCAATTTCCTGGATTGCTATTGGTCTATTTAGGGTCTCGATTTCTTCCTGTTTCAACTTGAAAGGTTGTGTGATGTCAGGAAGTCCTCCATTTCTTTAGGATTTCAAGTTTGTTTCCATACAAGTATACATAGTAGTCTCTGATAATCTTTGTATTTCTTCAGGGTCAGTTATGACTTCATCTTTTGTGTTTCTAATTGAGTTTATTTAGGCTTTTTCTCTCTTTTTCTTGGTCAGTCTAGCTAGGGGACCACCAATTTTGCTTATCCTTTCAAAGAACCAGTTTTTGTTTCATTGATTTTTTTTGTATTGTCTTTTTGTCTTGTATGTCATGGACTTGGGCTTTTATTTTAGTGATCTGGATTCTTCTGCTGAAGGTTAGGGTTTTGGTGGTCTTGCTTTTCCAGTTTCCTTAGGTGTCTTGTTAGACTATTAACTTGTGATTGTTCCATTTTCTTCATATCTGTTTGTAGAGATATGAATTCCCCTCTTACTACTGTTTTAATGGCATTCCAGAGGTTTTGGTAAGATGTTTCTTCATTTTCACTTGTTTCCAGCTATCTTTTAATCTCTGTTTTGATTTCCATGCTGATCTAGGAGTTGCTTAGTATTGTGCTGTTTAGTATCCATTTCTTTGTGTGTTTTGGGGGAATTTTGTTGGTGTTGACATTTAGACATTTATTTTTATTCCACTGTGATCTGAGAAGGTGCATGATAAAATTTCAATCTTATGAAATTTGTTTATGCTTGATTTATGGCCAAGGATGTTGTCAGTCTTACAGTATGGTCTATGTGGTGATGAGTAGAATATATATTCTGTGGTTGTTGGGTGGAGTGCTCTGTGGGTATCAATTAAGTCTATTTGGTCAAGAGTTACATTGAGGTTCTGAATCTCCTTGCTGATTTTTTTGTCTTAATGATCTGTGTAGGGTTGTGAGTAGGGTATTAAAGTCCCCAGCTATGATAGTGTTAGAGTCAATATCTTTTTTAAGTTTGCCTAGAAGCTGCTTTATGAAAGTTGGTGCTCCTATGTTGGGTGCATATATGTTTAGGATGGATATTTCTTGTTGATGGATTGAAACTTCTATCATTATATAGTGACCTTCTGTATTCTTTTGAATTTTTGATAACTTAAAGGGTATTTTGTCTAATATTAAGATCATAATTCCTGCTTTCTTTTGTGCTCCATTCACCTGAAATATTGCTTTCCATACACTTACTTTGAGTCTGTGAGTGTCCTTTTTGGTGAGATGAGTCTCTTGGAGACAATGTATTATTGTCTCATATTTTATCCATTTTGCCATTCTACGTCTTTTCAGTGGTGCGTTTAGTCCATTCATATTCAGACTAATTTTTGAAAAGTGAGAGTTTATCCTGTCATGAGGTTCTTACTGTTGCTGTTGTTTCTGTTTGTTTGTTGTCTTTCTTTTGGTTTTGGGGTTGATTCATGTGTGCTTTCAATCTTTTTCCTGCACTCTTGTGAAGAACATTGTCATTCTTTTTTCCCTTTCTTCCGTGTTTAATACTTTCTTAATGTTTCTTGTAGAACTGGTCTAGAGGCACCATTAGTTCTTGGGGATTGAATGTCTGGGACAGATTTTAATTTCCCCTCACTGATGAAGCTTAGCTTAGTTGGCTAGGTTATTCTTACTTGAAATTGTTTATCTTTGAGAACTTTGAAGATTGAACTCCAACCTCTCCTAGCATGAAGTGTTTCTGTAGATAAATCTGGTGCTATTCTAATTGGTCTTCCCCAGTAGATAGTCTGACCTCTTTCTCTTGCTGCATTTAGGATTTTTTTTCTTTTATACCTGCTTTGTTTAGGTGAATTACTATGCATCTAGGAATTCATGTTCTCATTTGTTATCTTGCAGGGGTTCTCTAAATCTCTTATGCTTGAATTCTCACATCACTGATGAGATCAGGGAAGTTTTCTTGAATAATTTCATGGAATGTTTGTTCCAGGGTGGTGTCTGTCTCTCTTTCTGCCTTAGGAAGTCCAGTTACTCTTAGGTTCGACCTCTTGAAATAATCACTTATCTCCTGAAGGTTTTGCTTTGTCTTTTTAAGCTTCTTTTCTATGTCTTTGACAGTTTGGGTTAGTTATATATTTTGGTCCTCAAGCTCTGAGATTATTTCTTCTGCTTGGTTAATTCTGCTTTCCATGCTTATCAGTTTGCTATTTATTTCTTTCACAGTTTTCTTTATTGCTGTTATCTCAGTTATCAACTCCTTCCTATTTTTCTCTTGTCTCTCCTCAATTCTTTTTATTCTCTATTAATGTCTTGATATCTGGGCTTATAGTTTGAGAGCAGTCATTCTGGGAGCTCTTCATTGTTTGCATTCTGAAGTCTGTTTGCTCAGTGTCTGACCTCCCAGGGATCTGTGTGAGACTCATATTCTTTTGGTTTTTCTTCATGTGTGTAGATTTTCCTCTCCCTCCCCCCAATTCTTTAATTCTGTTCAGAGATGGCGGAGTTGCTTTTACTTCTGTTTATCTGTCTCCTGTTCTTCTTTATGTGGATCCTCTAGATTTGTTCAATTCTGAAACTGGACTGTGGGTTGGTGGCAGTACTTTTTGCAGTTTTGAGATTTAATTGAGGGGGAGCTGTGATTCAAAATCTATCTGTAGATCCCAGTATCCACTCACAGGCATGAGCACCCTGGAACCCACTTCCCACTGCCTTACAATCTATCATGCGGTGGGGGTATAGGTTTGCTCCCTGGAAGCAAAATGGGGTAAGAAAAAGGAAAAGAATGGAAAAAGGAAGGAGGGGGGCAAGAGGAAGGCAGAGAGAGAGGAAGAGGTAAAAGGGAAAACATTCAGGCATACCAACTAACAAATGAAAGGAGACACAAAGACAGAGAAGAGTTAAAAAAAAATTCTAGAACATACAGCTAATCATACAAATGCACAGTCTAACAAAAACCTGCCTATTGATGTACTCTTCCATACACAAACAGGAAGTCTAAAGAATAGAAAAAAAATTAGTAAAATAACAGAAACAAAGCAAGTATGAAAACATTATCAGAAACAGAAAGAGGAAAAAAACTAAAACAAAAACAAACAAAAATTAGCAAAACAGACAAATAATCAAAATAAAAATAAATAAACAAGGAACCAAACTCACTCTGAGGTCTTTCCCATAAGTCCAATGTCCTTTCAGCTCTGATCTCTAGCCCTCCCTTCTGCTCTCAGCACAAGTAGGTAGGGTTGCTCACAGCTTGGGTCAGATGCCCCAGGCCTACTTTGGAAGGAGGGTAGATCAGATATGAACTCACCTGGCATGCTGCCTGTCACATCTGCCACTCAGACCTGACCTGTCTGTACCCAATCCAGCATAGGGGGAGGGGCTTCTGTCTCTCCCAGTTTGATGAGATTATCTTAGGTCCCAAGTTGCAGGCTGGACAGAACTGGGCGAGGCAATGCAGATCTCTGCTTGATCTGAGACAGAGAAAATGGCTGTGTTAGGTGTCTCCTCTCCAGACATGGGGTTTCTCGCCAGTTCTCCCCACTGCTCAGATCCAGGGCTCCAGCTGATTCACTATCACAGGTGATGGTGTGTGCCAGGCGCCAGGTGATGAGAATCAGTTGGATTTGACAGGCTCTTCTCAGGAGCATCCTGCGAACAACAGCAGATGGTTTTGCACACCTGCGCTCCAATTTCAGGACTATAGGGGCTTTCAATAGCCCTCAGAGGGTGGCTCCAGGTGCATGAACCAAAGTCTCCCCTCAGACAGACTTTTACTCTCCCACAGTGCAGGCCTACTCATGCAGAGAATCTTTATGGACACTTGCTTTTGCAGAGAGTCTCACGGTCTGACCTGTCTGGTCACCATCTTAAGCTCCATCCTCAGTGTTGTATTCTAACTGTGCTAAAGTCACTGTTACAGAATTATTGTGAACGATTGTTCACTTTTAGGTGAAAGTAGATAGTGGTTGTCTGAATTCTGGAAGTAGATTGAATAAAAAAAAGTAACTAATCCAGATATCAGCACTCCCCCCATCAAACTCTGTGTTCATGAATTATTTATCTGTTACTGGAATACCCATGTGGATGTTAGGTGGTCCTTCTTTCATTTTTCCTATGGAATCAACCCATGTAGATGTCATTATTAGTGACAGTGTTTATTTTAATACAAATTTTACAGAAAGATTGAATTTGGATAAGGAAGTATATATATCACACATGCCATAGTACACTACCCAAAAGAACACACTGCTGTTCTCTTCCATGTCATCTCTGAGATTTTTTCTTTTTTCCTTCTCACATACAGTACCTATTGTGGTTGCTTTTATCTTTTAAGATTTGCTTTCTTCAACACTTTCAAATTATTTTCTCTTTCATCAATCTCTGTCCCAAGTAATAACCCCACTACTGTTTCCTTAATTTCCTTCCCAGCACAGAGTCACACTGAGGGTCTTCCCATTGATAGAAGTCACACTCCTTAAAAATAGAAGCTAACTGGGGCTGGACTTGGTGGCTCAGCCTGTAATCCCAGCACTTTGGGAGGCTAAGGAGAGTGGATTGCCTGAGCTGGTGGGTTCAAGACCTGCCTGGGCAAATTGGCGAGACCTAGTCTCTAAAATAAATAAAAAATTAGCTGGGCATGGTAGTGCGTGCCTGTAGTTCTGGCTACTTGGAAGGCTGAGGTGGAAGGATTTCCGGAGCCTAGTAGGGTGAGGCTGTGGTGGCTAGGAGCGTGCCACTGGACTCCAGTCTGGGTGACAGAGTGAGACTCCAACTTGAAAAAAAAATAGAAGCTAACCATGAAAACACGAAAGTTCTTTTTAAATTAGTTTAATCTAAAGTAATACTACTGCTACATGGCACAAGATACATACTCTGACCCTCAGAAATTTGTTTCTGAGGATTTCAGTAATTAACCCCAAATACAAATTCATTGCGTTACATGCCTGGTAACACTTTTGTTTGAAAGTACATGAGACTCTAGCTATGTGTCCCTAGATAGTAATAATTTCGAAAGAAACACTAATGAGCATTGTAAAATCTATTATTATTTGACCTTAACTTAACCAAACTTTGATTTCTGTTTATTTAAAAACTTGAGATTGTAGTAAAGGGAAAGAACTGACATGAATAAATTGGGATAGCTCAAAAACAATCACAGATGATTATTAGCATATTACTACAAGATAATAACTGAAGGTATTACGAAATCATCAGGAAGAGTTAGGCACCCACCTGGTAATGTCATCTTTCTGGAACTGCAGTGTGCAAGTAGATGTGTATATACCATGGCTTAGTGCTATTCATGTAGCTCCTGCTCTGTGCTGACAAGTTAGCTGGAAAAAGGTGGTCATCTACTTTAAGTAATGAGCCCTTAGCACAGATGGAGCTAACGCTTTTCAGGAGAATGATTATCAAATAAGTTTGGGTAATCTTATTTCTATCTATAAAATAGGTTTCTACTATATAGTTTGATTCATAGAAAAGTGTTACTCTGACTTATAGAAAATGGCTGCAGAATGACAATAATTACTTGTTGCTTGTGAAGTCTCTTGCTATTTCAGCATGTCCTCTCTGTACTTAGAAATAATGCAATTTCATGAATGCAGTCAGTTAACTCCCTTTTGTTTTAATATTTTTTATTATTTGCTTCATTTTCAAAAATGTTGAAATTAATGAGTTACTAGATATTTATGGTGGTATACATAAAGCCTTGGTTCTGAATAATAGTTAACAAATTCATCATGTGTTAGGAGTCAGGAATCATTCATTCATTTATCAAATGCTTACCAAGTATCTCCTATTTACCAAGCACAATTATAGACACCAAATGTCTAATAGTAAATAAACTAACTCAATGCCTATCTTTATAAAGCTTACATTTTAAATGTAAATGAGATAATCAAGGGAAACACTATTAGGTACTAAATGATAAGAGAGAAATAGAAAAAGAATAAAGGTAGTCTGTGGGCTTCAGGTAGAGTGGGAAGTGACTGCTTCTCTGGGGAAGAGCAACATGAACAGAGACCTAAAATAATTGACAGGGTGAATCATGTGGGTGTCTGGGAGAAGCACATTCCAGTCAGAGGAAACAGAAGGACAAAGATCCTGAGGGAATGTATTTGGTAGTATAATGAGCAGGGAGCAGAGTGGTCAGAGAATAGTTAGAGAGGTATCCAGGAACTAGATCGTGTTTTGCAGGTTAAAGTTAAAAATTTGGATTTCATTTTAAATGTGAAGGAAAGCTGTCAGAAGATTTTGGGCATAGAATGATATGATCTTAATTTTAAAATAAACATCTGACTTCTGACTGATGTATAGGTAGGAGGATAATAGGAATCTAGTGCAATAGTCCATTTGAGAACTAATAGACACTTGTAGTAGATTAGTATTAGTAGAGAGAATGAAAATTCATTAGATTTTGAATACATCTTGAAGAGAGGAATGAGAGCATTTGAATTGTATAGGATTTTGATCTAGGGATCTGGGCAAATATTGATGCCATTTTCTGAAATAGAGAAAATTTGGTGAAGAAAAGATTTGAGGGGAAATAAAGAATTAGATTTTTTGTGTTAGGTTTGCTATGCTTACTAGCCATCAAAGAGGACATACAGAGCTAAATCCTTGAAGGGTCAAGGAAACCATGAAGAAACAGCTGGTAAGGTAGGAAGAGAATTAATAGAGTATAGTGTCTTGAAAGTCACTGAAGAATCTTGCTGCAGGAAAGAGAGGTGACTAACTGGACTAAAGCATAGAAAGACACAGGAACATGTAGGCGGGTAAATAATCATGGGTTTCACAACACGGAGGTCACTGGTGAGCTTATCATAAGTGCTTTTAATGAAGTGGTGATGATTAGGACCTACACTGTGCAATAGAAGGAGATGAAATTCAAAAGGCAGTTATTAATCCTTGGAAAAGTTTTGTTGCACAGGAAGGAAGAGAAATGACGAAGGAATTGGTAGGTAATAAAGAGTCAGGGATATTTACTTATTTATTTTTCAGATAAACAATAGTACAACATGTTTATATGGCAAAAGCAATAATACAATCAAAAGGAAAAGGTGATACAGAAGACAGTGATCAATTGCAGCAGTGAAGTCTTTGAAAAGGTGAGGATTGGACCCATTGCTAAAGTGGAGGGGCTATAGTCGATCATCTTGAAAGAAGTGAGGACCAAGTACATATGTGCAATTTCTGGCAGGTTGTGTGTTTTACAGTTTGAAGGATGTAGAGGTTCTTTTCTATTTGTATATTTTTAAATTGAAATATTAACCAATGCCATCAACTGAGAGGCAGGAGGATTTGGAAGGTATAAGAGATAGAAGATAGTCAATATGGATTGGCTGGGGAAATACCGTAGGATGGCAGGCAGTAGTAAGAGCTTACTCTGGGTTCTGTGGTCATTAATTTGAAGTCAGTGTGCTTGACCTGGGTAGTTTTGTGCTAGCCATGTTTAGCTTTTCATGAACAGATTTTAAGTAATCAGAGAGTTGGGTTTTTATCTCAACTGGGACTTATACAGGTAAATTTGAAATCTAAAAGAGGGGTAGAGTAGTTGAGAGTAAATGAGTGAATGGAATGATGAACCATGAAAAATCACTTGGGTAAAGTAAAAACAGCAATGAGAATGCACAATTAAAACTGATAGGATCAATGGCACCTTTAGAGATTTTGAAAAAGTGTATTTCCTATTTTAGGCCAGAGTTTTCTGACTTCCCCTTCCATACTCTTTTTGTCTCTGTGTTGTTTTGTAAGCAGTGATATTGATTTTTGTAGAGCAAATAATCCAAATTTATTCTGATAGCATGTTAATTATATTTTTATCCTCATTCTCTTTTTTAAGAATGCAAGAATGTTATTTGTAATTTCTTCTTTTCTTTACTCCTTTTCCTTCTTTTCATTCTCTCTTCCTTTCTTTCCTCCTTCTTTTCTCTTCCTTCTCCTTTTTTGTCTCTCTCTCTCTTTCTCTTCCTCTTTGTCTTAATTGGAATGTATATTAGTGATGGTCCAGACTAAGCTTTGGTTAACAAATATGCTCCAAAATACAGTGACTTCAACAAGACAGAAATTTGTTATTAAAGATAAACTAAAAACTCTGTAAATATACAGGCAAAGAAAGGAACAAAGAGGAAAAACCATTTTGCAGATAACTAGCCATTCAGGCCTTAAAAAACAGGCAGAGAGTGGAGGAAAGATGGAGAGTTTTATATTTTCTGAGCTCATTTTCAAGGCTGTTTCATATTAGCCTTCCACATCATTTTTAATGTATAGATTGTATAATATTTTTATATTTTTGAGATAATACATATTTTATTTACTATATTTTATATTTGGAATTTTTTAGTTTTTTGTTTATTTGTTTGTTTTTTTGAGTTGGAATCTCACTCAGTCGCCCAGACTGGAGTGTAGTGGCCGCTCCCGGCCACTGCAGCCTTGACCTGCTGGGCTCCAGGGATCCTTCCACCTCAGCCTTCCAAGTAGCTGGAACTACAGGTGCGCGCTACCATGCCTGGCTAATTATTTATTTATTTATTGTAGAGATGAGGTCTCGCCAGGTTGCCCAGGCGGGTCTCGAACCGGCGGGCTCAGGTAATTCACTCACCTTGATCTTCCAAAGCGTGAGATTACAGACTGAACCACTGAGCCCGGCCTGGAATTTTTAGTTTTGTGTGAGGATTGTGGGAGCCTCTGCTGTTGGACATAATTTTAATACTTTATTTTATTTATTTACTTTATTAGAGACAGGGTCTTGCTCTGTCTTTCAGGCTGGAATACTGTGGCACAATTATGGCCCCTGTAGCCTCAAATTCCTGGGCTCAAGTGATCTTCCTACCTTAGCCTCAACTTTTTTGCATGAGTCACCACTTTATAAATATACAACAAATTTTCTGAAGTAATTCAAACATTTAATTACTGTTTAACAAAAAAAATCAGATATTTAAGGTAGTCATTCAAAGTGATAGGTGGTTATGGGAGATACATAGATAATAAAGTGATGGCATGTGAGGTGAGAGAGTAATATGAGATGATGACTGTTGAATTATCATAAAATAACAATGCTTTTAATTTAAAACTTCAATTGTTAATTATCTTCCTATTTGTAAGTGTTTACTTGGTATAACTTGAATTTCCCCAATGCATTAATAAATAATTTTGTAACCTCTCACTTTTTTGCCTTCTGTGTTATGCCCTCTGAAAACACAAGTGTTACTGTTAATAGTACTACTGGAAATGGTCAGTGTTAAAAAGTCAACTCAACGTACTCCTGTCCTATAGACCCAGGATTCTAATATGTGTTGAGTAGGTCTCGGGGAATAATATTTGCCTTATTCAATAGAGTATTTTAAGTTTAAAATTAATTTGCTAAATCCTGACTTAAAAAGGCAACTTGAGCGTGTAAATGAGACTACCAGCTGAAGGAGGTCAATCCACCACTGGTTCTGTGGTGTCACATCTAAGAAGTGTCATTTCCTACTGCTTGACTTTCTTTTGATGAAGAAGAGAATGCTATTAGAGAAAACTCAGGGCTGACAGTCCTAGTGACTGTAGAGCAGTAAGAAAAAACATCAAAACAGCGGGTTCTCATGCAGGAGAATGTTTGAAGTTGGGGAACTGAAGTTGCAATGCACAGCTGGATCTGTGACCCCCACACTCAGGCTTCATGTTTTAGTCTAGTGTTCAGATGTGAAAGGCTGTCTGTGTGTCTGTGCTCAATATGGCACTGTAAGGCACTCCATGTGGAATTTTTGTATGTCATAACAAATTGGTATTTTTTGTAACACAAATTGATTGAAGACTTTTTCATTCTTTAAAGAAAGGACCAGCTGCTGTGCTCCACTATATGCATGCAAAAACAATTTTGCTTGGTTCTTTTCTTTATTTGAGGAAAGTTGATAATAAGGCAGTCTTTGTGTCTCTTAGTTAGTGACTTAGAAATACGATGGTGAGTCCACTAATGGTTTCATATATAGTTAAAAGAAATGTCTATTCCTAATGAGCCTTCTTTTTAAAGGGAAAGCTTTATAAACATATTAGCATCAAAACTGTGTATCCTAAGTTCATCTAGGATTAAAAATAGCCACTATATTCAGTTTAATACTTCTGTATAATGGAATGGTTTATTCAACCCTAAAAGTAACCAGAAAATAATCCTCATTAAAGCAGCATGTTGTATCCACTTTGATGTTTACCATCAGAGATACTCATGGAGAATCATTCCCAAAACAGAGAATAAAAATTACTTCATGAGTTTCTCTAGTGGAAAAGTTCTCAACCTAAGGTTTCTGGTAGCCTGGAAACCCCTACAACTGTATGTATAATATTATATATATGTATATTTTCAGGAGAGAAATCTTAAGTTTTCATCAGATTTTCAAAGAAGTTCTTGATCTTTGAAAAACATGAATAATTATTAAGATTGTAAAAACTGAGAAATAATTTCCTTTGAGGTGTGTTTGGGTCTACAAACTAGAAATATTATTTTGAGAAAAAACTACCACACTTCTCAGCACATAATAGTTGTTCAATAAATGTCAGCAAAATGTCCACAGTCAGGTCTAAGGCAAAGGATGTTGAAGATAATTTAGACAAGGAAGAAATAACAATAGGTTGAGAAAGAAGTGGAGATTTGAATGAAGTGAGAAAGAAAGCAAAAATGTGTGCCTGCTGAAGAAAGTGATAATTTTCTCACATGTCCCTCTGTGGAGCCTAGGCAAATGCCTGCTTCTATGACATTCTCAGAATGAACTGGACCTCAGAACAAAGAGGATAGGAGAATATTACTATAATGATAATTGTTATAGATCAATGATACATTTTAACAAGGAAACAAGATATCAAATAGAAAATAATTACTCTCCAATTCTGAAACTTAATACCTAATTAAATATATCATTTATTGTGTATCAGTAGATTTATATTTTTCTAAATTAAGGCTTAAATACATGATTATAGATACATTTTTAATGTTGCATTAATACTTGATTTATTGACATGAAAAAAAGACTTGGAGATAAGCAGAAAAAAGCATGAATTTCCAATAATTAGTGCTGGATGGATTGCATAGCCATTTAGATTTTTTAAAGAGTATCTTCATTCCTTTCTCATAATACACCTCAAAATCAGTTCTTTATAAATGGAAAAGGTAAACCATTAAAGATTAAAGATGTGTGCACAGAACAACATCCTCATGAGTCTTTGTGCTTTGAGAGCTTGTTTGTATGTTCTAGCAGGGGAGTACAGTTATTCATAAACCCTTGACCATAGAATGGTCCTCCTCTAGCAGGGATGGTCATCCTCTTCCACCAAGGGCACAACTTTGGAAGGGACACACATGGAGCAGTGAGGTAGGAAGAGGATATGCATCTAGTCAGCCAGATCAACTGAAGCAACCCTGGAGATCAATGGAGTGACAAGTGTCGCAGCCAGATCGCCCTCACATCCAATCTTCATGAATCTTTGTAAACAAAGATTTCTTAAACCATATGAAAAAGAGTATCCACCATAGAAGTGAAAATTTATAAATTAATCTATAGTAAGCTGAAGAAGTTTTATTCATCAAAGGAAAGCATTAAGAGAGTGAAAATACTGAAGAAATGCCACCCCCTAATATGCTACATTAGTATACAGATTACTTCAAACTGAGGGCAGTGGGAGACAGCGGATGCAGGGAGAAGCTTTCTCTGGGTTCCACTGATCTGCCTAGGAACAGAGTCTCCAAAACACCTCAATTGTTGTTGATCCCCTACCAGGGTGTTTCTGTTTCAGTCAGGCAGGATTAGTTCCTATTACTGGAGAGGAAACCAGAGGTTGATGCCACACCTAGACAAACTTTGTCACTGACTGTTCTTCTAAAGACCCAATCATCTTTCTCAAAAGTCACTTACTCTCCCCTAAGTAGCATACATTCCCCATCCCCTATGAAGAGAGTATATAAGCTTTTGGACCTTACTGAGGTTTTAGCTTTTCATTATTCTTTCCTGTGATGTCCCTGTGCACATAATGATTTTCTGTACACCTTCTCCTGTTAATCTGCCTGTTGTCAGTTTGTTGCATAGACTATCATTATCAAACCCTCAGAGGATAGAGGGAAAGTCTTCCCTCTCTTACAGAAGGGAAAAGGCAGTCCTTAGAGTGGGAGAAAATATTTATAGTACATTTCTCTACAAAGTACTTACATCTATAATTTATAAAGGATGCTTATAAACTTAAAAAAGGACAAATTTTTTTAAAAAGGAGTGACCCAGTAGAATAATAAACAAAATTCTTGGAATGAATATATATATATATATGTTAATTGGAGATATAGTTTTGTAGATATCTCCAATTAATGAAAAAAGTTTGTCCCAACTCAGTCATTAAGGAAATGCCAATTAAACCATAATGCCATACCACTATATTTCTATCAGAATGTCCAAAATGAAAGATAGACAATACCAAATATTGTTGAACATGTGAAGCAACTGGAACACTCAAATACTGTTGAGAGTGAAAATTGGTACAACTAATTTGTAAAACTAGTGTTATTCACTAAACTTGAACATATAAATATACCACGACCCAGCAATTCCACTCCTAGGTAAATATCCAATGAAAATGCATATTTATTTTCACCAAAATGTATACAAGAAAGTTCATTAAAGCATGATTTGCAATAGCACAAATCAATCCAGCTTGGGTAGCTTGAAGCCAACCAGATGTTCACCAGTGTGAACTGGATAAGTATGGTACACTCACAAAATCAGATACTTATGCAGAATGATAATAAGTTATCTTTAACAACATGTAACAGTATTGAAGAATTTGATAAACATAGTTAAATTAAAGAAGTCAGGCATGAAAAAGTATACACTATATATCCTATTTATGTAAAATATTAATACAAGAAATTACTCTATGATGATAAAAGTCAGAATGATGGTGAGCTTAGGGGTAGTGATTGGAAAGGGGGCATGAGGGAATCTTCTAGGGTGCTGGAAGGCTGTTTCTTGATTTGGATATGGGCAGCATGAATGTAATCAATTATGAAAATTTACAGATCTTTATAACATGTATCCTTTAAAGTATGTATATTACACTTCAGTAAAAAGTAACCACTTAAGAATGCCTGGAGCCGGGCTCGGTGGCTCAGCCTGTAATCCCGCGCCTTTGGGAGGCTGAGGTGAGTGGATTGCCTGAGCCCGCGGGTTCGAGACCTGCCTGGGCAGGCGAGACCTCATCTCTACAATAAATCAAAAATATCAATCGGGCGTATCAGTAGCGCATGCCTGTAATTACAGCTGCTTGGAAGGCTGAGGCGGAAGGATCACCGGAGCCCAGCGGGTCGAGGCTGCGGTGGCCGGAAGTGGCCACTGAACTCTAGTCTGGGCAACAGAGCGAGACTCCAACTCAAAAAAAAAAAAAAAAAGAATGCCTGGAAATAAAACTAAGATTATAAAAATTCTTCATGAATTTAAATGCCTTGCAGGATGTCCCAGTACTTTATTATTAGTGAAGGACTGCAGCATTGGGCAAAGGATAAAAATGCTTTATTATGACCTTCCTTTGCACAGTGGGTAAGAGGACATAATATATCAGAAGAGAAGTTTCCCAGGAAGGATTTCTGTAATGATGTGAACTTCTGAAAACATATTATTTGCTGAAATAAACACTTCAACTGCTCTGAGGATTTGGAGAAACTATTCATTAAACTGCAAAGAGAATGACACAAGAATTCACTGAACAGAAAAACTGCTATGTAGCTTTTCTCTCTCAGTTAGATAACTTGGAGATTAATGAGATTAGAATGGTGAAAATTGCTCTGTTCTTCCAATCCAAACCAAATAAAAACAAACTAATTGAAAAAGATACCACATCTGATGTGTTCCAAAGACTTTTTTTTATTTATAGAAAGAAAGTAAGTTTATAGTCTTTTCTAAATGCATACTGCATAGGATACACTTAGAAAAACTACCCAGTGATAGAGTGAATGGGAGTGGTTATTCAGAGATGAATTCCTGGTTTTATTAATGGAACAACTTATGGCTAACAACATCTAGAAAATGAGCAATCAATGTAGTTCCCAAGTCCTTTCTTGAAAATAGTTTTCTCTAGGTACATTTTTATCTGGTTGTTTTTATTTGTGTGATTTTTTTCTGCTTGGAATGACCACTGTATTTATGCCTTAAATTGCTTTATATGGAACTCCTGACACAATTTGCCTTAATATTTTTCTTTCTGTTGATTACATGTTAATTAATGAGGTTTAGGCCACTATAAAAGATTAAAAAATATATAATCAACATTCAATCATATAAAAGTAATCAATTCAAGAGAAGACTAAACCTGAAGTTTTATATCCTGTCTATTTTGTATCAAATACCACTGTTGTCCATTCAAAGAGATTAGGAATGGGGAATAAAAGATAAAAGTAGTTTTGAGAGTAAAGAGATCAACACTTGAGGGTTTATTGAAGTAATATTTAGAATTTTTCTTTAAGAAACTTGGAATTGATCTATTTTGATTATTCAAAGTACATATAGTATAAATTGTTACGTATAATAACATTGAAGTACTAATTTTCTTAAACTTTTGTCTAAGAGATATGAGGAATATTCTCTTCTGTGTTTTCAAATACCATTAGATGACATTACATTTGAAACCACTGAAATTGTAAGTAACTGGTACTATTTTGGACAAAAACAGAGATGAAGAAGGGGGGAACAGAAATAAAGAGATACATTTAGGGAGAGAAATATGAATGGAAACTAGGAGATTCTGCTATGGCTGTTACTGGGATTCTAACCTTGGCTTCCTGAGCAAAACCCCATTCCAAAAAAAACCCGAAGTCAAGCAATAGGGAGCTTTTCATCACTGGCTGCTCTGCCAATAAATGCATCTCAGGCAATCTACCTGTATTTGTTTCCTGAGGCTGCTGTAACAAGTTACCAGGCACTGGGTGGCAATTTATTCTCTTAAGATTGTAGAGGCCAGAAACTGAATCAAGGTACGAGTAGGGCTGTATTCTCTCTTGAGGCTTTAGGGGAGAAAGCATTCCTCTTCCATCTTCTCGTGGCTGCAGAAGTTCCTGGGCTTGTGGCTACATCACTCCAATCTTTGCCTCTGTGGTCTCATTACCTCTTCCTCTTTTCTGTGTCTTTGTGCATTAAAACTTTCTCTGCTTCTATCCGTATTATTGAATTTAGGGCCCTCCTGGACAAGCCAGGATATACTTCCTCTCAATTTAATCACATCTGCAGAGGCCTTTTTTCCAATTAAGGTAACATTCAAAGGTTCAAAGGATTAGGATGTGAGCGTATTCTTTTGGGCCATCATTCAGCCAAGGACACTATCCAACATTTTTTAGAAATATAATTGCAAACCAAACGGAAAAGCCCTATTCTTTGAACTTTTATTATAGCCAACCTTTCACAGTATTCAATAATTTGAAATAGCCATAAATTGTAGACTTGGAAAGGAACTTGGAGGTGAAGTTCAATTTGCTCATTTGACAGATCAGAAAGCCACTTGCTAGAGATGCTGTAGTCCATAACCCAGGATCTCGGCCTGTTTGTTCTTTTCACTTCATCAAATTGAATGATCAAGATATTACACACTACTGTAATTGGTTAGCGTAACTCTTTCTTGAAAGCTGTAATTGGTTAAACTAACTCTTTCTTGAAAACTGCTCAAGTTTTTTAAATAAAATTTTGTCAATAAATCTAAATTAAATCTGGTATTTGTATGATTAAAATGACTTAATAAGATAGCTGTAATATTGTAGTACAAAATTACAAATTATGCTATGTATGTAAAATAATAAATAAAATTATAGCACAGCATCCTCTCTATAATGGAAAATATGTGAAATAAAGCTTTTAAAGGCACTTCTGTGTTTGCTGCCTTTCATCTTGAGTTTCCTTATCCATTCAGGCATTTTCAGTATAGCTTCAAAAGAGGACATTGCTTGGAAGAAATGAGGAAATACTTTATTTCTGGTTTTACCCTTTTTAAGGTTTATCTATTACTAGCCCCCTGAGAATACTAATATGAAATGCATTTGTAAAAGTGGCACTACTCAGAGAGACCATAGATATTTGAACAGAGCATACATTTTCATAATATTAAATTATGCTACCTATTTTCAGAATTATAAGTATGCATAGCTCTATATAAAAGTACATGTGATTGTCTTTCCTCTTCATGAAGAACTTCTTTTGAAATGAGAGATAAAAGAAATGGAAGTCAAAGTGAACCCTGGCTATTACAGGAGGATTTTTATGCTTACAAGATGAAACCAGGAAATTCAATTAGAAAAATAGTGAGAAAATATTGTGCCAGGAAGGGAAGAGAAGGAAGGAGGGGAGAGAAACATTTGTAAATTTAGAATCTCAGGGAAAGAGAGAGTTGTTTAAAGTACTTTAATGAATCCATAATCAGTCTATATGTATTTTAATACTTATTACCAAAAGTGTAATTTGTAGAATACTTTGTAAATAAATATAATTTGACCGAGTTAAAGATAACAATATACTGATTTTTGTGTTTGCTGTAGATTTGGGAATATCATTTGCCCTCCTCACTCCATCTTCAACAAACACTCTGAAGAGCTTTGATAATAAAGTAGATTATTCTTCAAATTAAAAACTGTTAATCAACACTGTGGATATTAGGAAAGCAAGCCCTGAAAAAGAATTATGTCTTCCAACTGGCAGGACCTGATATAATCTGTCTGAACTGACATTTTACAGAGGAAATGTGTCAATCTGAAGTGGTAGAGATAAGTTGGTTAAGTATATCTAGAAAAAAAAAAAAAGAGTCACAAAGACAAACACTTTTATCATTCATGTTAGCAATGTCCAGGGAAAACACTCGGCCCACAAACTTAAATAGTTTTTTGTTGAGTAGGTTTACAAATTTATTTATACTGAGAGGGGCAAATAAAATATAGCTTCTTTAAACGAAATTAACTGGTTGGATTTTCCTCATGAAACTCTGTACTGTTGAGTAATATGCATATGGGGGTGACAACCAAAGATTTAACTCCAAACTGGTAGTAATTCAGTGTAATGTAATAATGAAAGTACTTTTAGAAAAATACTTAGTCTTAAAGTTCTACCCTTTCCCCCATTTCTTTTCAAGCTGGTAATGTTGGGGCATTTATAATATGTGCCCTTTTGGTGATGAAGGGCAGAAAGAATTTTATGTTTATATGGCATCTTCTGGGATCTTTCTGATCTCTGCCAGATGTAGCTAATCTGGGTTACTACTTGACTGATGACAGCTAGCCCCAACATTGTGTCAGCTTCTCAGATCTTTCTCAGCTGAGGCATAATCACCTCTATAACCTAATCTGCTATTAATAGTTTCTTAGTTTTTGCCTTGGGATTTCCCTCTGTTTTGCTATAGGAAACTCCCTAGGGCACATCCATAGACTCTAACTCACTATCTTCCATATATCCCACATGACACATGGGAACCTCTGGGTTTCTGTACACCATGCCACAGGGGAACCAAAGGAGGCCTGGTCTTTGTCAAATATTGCCCTTTCTAGGTTTGCTTGGGGATGGTCTATAAGACAATTGACTTCTAGAACTCTAAATTTTCATCAAACTTTTAAACATAGTGCCCCTTTGGGGGATTTTCACAGTGAAGAAGGATATGTCAAATGCCTGATTATCCACTTCTGTCAGGACTGAACCCTTATCACCACCTTCTGCTTGCTATTTGGCCAACATCTATCTCTCTAAAATAAAGCTCTTTTATGAGGACCATTAAGCCTGCAACCTCATTTCAAAATAGCAGATAAAGGAATCTATAACACTGTTTTTTCCTCTAACAAATGTGAACTTCCAAACCTATTGTCTTATTGCTGAGAAAAGTGGATTATCTTTTTTTCCCCTCTTTATTTTCTTGCTGTGACAAGCTGTTAATTCTCTCTCTGTCCCCTATTTAGGTAAGCAGAGGACTTAGACAGACTAGCGGGGATGTCTATGGACAGAAATGTAAAGGTGAAAAGTACATTCAAATAATTTGAATTGTATTATCCTCCTTAGAACAGTTGAGAGCATCCCAATTGAGATAATTTCGGTAAGCTATTAGAGGGTCAGGAGTGATTGGTGATATTTATCATAAGTTTCAGAAACAGGAAGAGGAGGAATATCTGTTGTATATTTTTACCCTTGATATAGTTTATATTTTTTGGTTTCATTTTTTATGAAATCTCAAGAACTTTGATATGCCTGTTCTGAGAAATATTTTCTAAAGCTGAAAGTGTTCTTAAGTACTCAATTAGTTTTAACAGTATGTCTAACCCTGTCTATGGGGAAGCTGAGGTGATTGGAGGGCATTTTTATGTCATATTTTTTATTTTTTAACCATTAACTCTCTTACATTATTTAAGTTTATCAAAGCAATTTTGGAAACACGTCTTTCAGCATGAATTACCTAATTCAGTGTTTATATCACTCTGTTTCTGTATTTCCCTGAATCAATTTTTATTCTTTTTCTCTTCCATATGGTACTCTATGTTCTATTTCCTTCAAAGGTAATCAAGTTGCAGTGGACAACAGATATACTATTTGGATGACAAAAACTGTCACATTCTCAGTGTGGTTTTTATATAGTTCACTTTTTGAGAGTAAAGTGTAGGTTCTCAGCCTTCAGTTAAGTGTTTGCTTCAATTCTGACTTTGGCAACCTCAAAGCTTTGTTTTTATGGATTCCAGAAGTGAGAAGGGAATGGAAATGCAATTTCTAGGCCTTGGCATATGGTCCTTATGTTTTACAGATCTCAAAAATCATGCAACCAGATTTAAGGATGACCTCTCCAAAGTCACCTCATGTTGTGCTCCTGTTTTCTCACTTCCTTCAGCCTCGTTGGCCTCATTTGCATTCTCTGAGGCTTTTGCAACCCAGTCTCCTCTGCCAGGAATATGGCTACCTGGGTTTTGGTATGATTTGTTCAGTCAAAATGTTTTCTCTTCAGACAGGTCTTCTTGGGATTCTCTAACCTATCTGTGTAGCCATGCCCCTGTGGCAGATGGTGTTGTGCTGACTGCACAACTCAAACAACAGAAATGTATTTTCCACAGTTGTGGATCCTGGAAGTCATGGTATTGTCAGAATTGGTTTCTTCTGAGGTCTATAAATGATCGTCTTCTCCCTATGTCTTTACATGGTCTTCTTTCTTTGTGTGTCTGTGTCCTAATTTCCTCGTCTTATAAGGACACCAGTAGCATAGCCTTAAAGGCCACTTTAAGGACTTCATTTTAACTTAAGTATCTCTTAAAGACCTAATCTATAAATAGTCATATTCTGAGTAACAGGGGGTTAGGATTTCAACACAAGAATTTTGGAAAGATTTAATTTAGCCCATAATATCTCTCTTTATTAATATGATTTATTTGTTTATGTACTTCCTTTTATCATTATTCTACACTGGAAATGAAGCACCATGAAGTCAAGGTTCTAATTATGTTTCTCCACACTCTCACATTGCAACCTAGATTAGTGCCTGCCTCAGAGTATAGGCCAATGATCTGTATTTTTAAACTAAGCTATTTAATTAAATAAAATATGATATATAATTTTCCCCAAATTCTAAAGGTTTGTTTATTAATGGCCAAAATTCTCCTGTTGTATCCTTTATTTTACAAATATAAAAAAATAAGAAAATTATGTACAGTTTAAAAATTTTTTGTTCCAAACTCACTGAGATAAGAGGATAATGCTTGAGTAATACCTCTGTGTCTCCTTTTTGGGAATGTTTTCTGTGTAATTTAACACTAGTACAGATTTCTAGAGCCAGTCATATATTCTTGCCACACCAGAAAGGCATAAAAGTTGATTCTCACTTATTTTAAAAGGACATTTTCACTCCTGAAGTGTCTTTACTATTAAATGGCTTTGAAGATATTCCTTTAGACTACAACACTATTAACATTACTTTACCATATTTAAGTTTTCCCTGAATGAATTTAAAATTCTCCCATTACATTCACTGGCTATATTTCTGATGTGCAGCACCATACTACCTAAATGATTTGTTTTTGTTGTTATTAATTGTATCATCTGATAATTAACTTTACCAGAGCCCCCTGCTTCTTGAACACAGTGAGTATAAGAAATCTAGTTGGGCTCGATGGCTCAGCCTGTAATCCCAGCACTTTGAGAGACCAAGGTGAGTGGATTGCCTGAGCCCACGGATTCAAGACCAGCCTAGGCAGCTGGGTGAGACTTCATCTCTACAATAAAATAAAAAACTAGTTCTGACTACTCGGAAGGCTGAGGGCCGAAGCATCACCGGAGTCCAGCTGGTTGACTCAGGGTGATTGTGAATGTACCACTGCACTCCAGCCTGGGTGACGGAGTGAGACTGCAGCTCAAAAACAAACAGAAAAAGAAATCCCAACACATTTTTATATCCTAGAATTCTTTCCTTGGGGATATATATCTGGAAATTTATTGTTGTTTTCTAGGTCTCCCCAGAGGTCAAGCTAAAACTTTGTGGCCTAAGAACACCACCATAAATCACACAGTTAGTATAAACTATCAGGCATAGCCCAAGGTCCCAGATAAGGAAGACATTCTTTCCAGGCAGAATATTCCAAGGGCTTATGAGTTGTTCCTAGGAGCTGATCAAGGGCCAGGCTTTTCTTCGAAACATATAGGATTTAAGTATCTCAAACCTCCTGGATCAACACTCTTCCTGAAAAGGGCCAAATAGCAAATATTTTTGGCTTCACAGGATATAGGTCTCAGTCACAGTTACTCAATTTTGTTATTATGGTGGAAAACATCCATAGACAATACATGAATGAATAAGAATGATTGTGTTCCAATGGAATTTTATTCACAAAAACAGGTGGAGGACCAGATTTGGCCTACAAGCCATAGGCTGCCAAATACTGTTCTAGGGTATGCAACATAAAATTAGATGCTGGAAAATGAAGTATTGGATTCCATTGCTTAGATAGCTTTGCTTTATCTTCATTTCTTTGCATGGAGACTAAAGATAAAATGTAACAAAGAATTGCTTCTAATTTAATAAATTTGAAGCCATATGTCTGTTACATAAATTCTAAATGATATTAACTGTTACACAAATACATTTTTGTGTTTCTTTTTAGAAAATAGAAAATTAATCTGAAATGAGGGTAAAAAGGGAATTATAGCAGGATGAAAAGTCAGGTTATTCACAATAAAAGATGGTAGTGGAATTTTTAATTAATTTGTAATATTGCTAAATATGTAATATGGCCTGCTTAATTTTTTGTTTTAATTTTCTTTCATGAGTTAATCAAGGTTTCAGGCCAAGTATAGCATATATAAATTTGAAAATAAAAAGTTTTTTCCCATTACTTGATTGACGTTTCTAGATCATAAACCATAGAAGAAACACATCACCTTGGTTTCATTTTCTAGATGGAACTAAGAAATAGCAGTCTGAAACTACTCAATTGGTTCTTCAGTACAGAAGTTGCCAATTCTGCAGATGAGAATCTGTGTCTAACAGAAATAGCTTGATATAAGGAACTTGAAGCTCTGGCCTTGGAGAAGATGGTCAGGATTGGAATCCCAGTTTCTACTTTCAGTAGTCCTGAAACTTTGGGAATATTTCATTCCTCTCTCAGTCTCAGTTTTCCATGTGTAAACACATTGTATTGTTCTCATGAGTTTGTGAAAAAGGTTTTTTAAATCAGGTGTCACCATGGAAAGTACTTGGTTCATAGTAAAAGCTCAGTTGTTATTCTTATAACTAGATTCACTGAGTAACTTAACGTGTAGTATGAACGATGCTAAAATGCCTTGTATGCATTTTCTCATTTAATTCTAACAACCCAATCATTGGCAGGCTCTATTGTTATTTTCATTTTACAGATGATAAAACAAGCTTCACCAATTAGGAACTGAGCCAAGTCAAATAGTCTATTTGTATAAGAGCTGTCAGCTGAGCAGTTAGTTCTCTCTGCCTAACACTGGAGTTCACGCTATTAACCAGAGAAAATTGGCAGCCTAGAATAGTGTTATGACCTAGAGTTTTAGTTCTGTTATTTTTTTCTTTTTTCCCTAAACAGTCTTTTAACACTTACCAAATTTCACATAAACTTTAAATTTCTGAGTTCTCTAGAAGACTCGGAACATTCTTGTGTGGCAGCAATCGCCTAGGGCTGCATAGTAGATATTCCCACTTAGGTGAGGTAAGTGCTTTTCAGTTTATTTCCACTTCTCTTTATTGCTTGTGCTGACACCCTTAATTATTCCCTTATCTGCAAAAGAATTTTAAGAGCTATGCTCGATTAATGCTTCTCAGTTTCTTTCTGTCAGATAAGTTAAATGATTACCTAAGAATAATAAGTTACAAACTTAAAAGATATCAAATATGCCCCACAAATATGTATAATTACATATCAATAAAAATAAAATAAACCTTCCTAATATTAGAAAGGCAGGAGAAAAAATAATATACCAGTTATCAGAATATAGGAAAAATAAAGGAAGGAATATATATTTACATAAATTTGATCCCTGGAGTGCTAACTCTCCTTTTGAACCACAAAGATGAAGACTACAGATTTCAGTGTAGCAAATAGCTGGAGGGACTCTGGATCTGTAAGACTTAGAGGACCAGAGATGTTACCTCTCTTTTGGCTTATTAAGAAACAAAATTCCAGTTTGCTTTAACTAGTGTTATTTAGATCTTCATCACTAACAGATGATTTAATCCTAACTAATATACATGGCATTACGTATATTAATATACGAGTGCCTGAATTCTCTCACAAGGACTTTAAAGTTCTCATATAGGCCATTCAGTCAGTCAGTAGAATTGTACTCTTCATGAAATAATCTTATGTGTGTATTAGTGGCTTACTCAAATTTTGTAGAGAATTGTTTATTCATAATACAAATCTGCAATTTCTTGTTTATGAAAATATGATCAGAATATGGTCATTAGTTATGGTCACAGATCATTGTAGCGTCATGGCTCTTTAGTATCCTTGCTCTCATGATTTCTTTTGCCACACTGAGCAGTGCTTTCATTCTCCTGGATCATGCTTTACAATCTGCAAGTTTTAATTAATGCTTCAGTTACTTGAGTTGACTTGCATAATTTTTAAACTGCTTGGGTGAAAACAGTTATTTGACAAAGATGACTTGGCAGTTTTATAAACTGGCAATTGGAAATCAATATGCTGTAAGCTTTGGGCAGAAAACATAATGAACAGGCCAGCCCTTTGGGACAAAAGATTATATGTTAATTCCATAAAAAGTTCAGAACTATACTAATTAAATTAAAGCTGTAAGGCATTCCCCGTACTACCTCTGAATTATAACATTCCTTCAGAGTTTATAGGATTAAACAAGTGACAGTTGTATTGTACTGAGTCAATTACCACCAATGATTTATATATAAATATTTTTTGTATATTTACAACTACAGCTTGAACTCAACAGTACTTTTACTATTTTAAAAAGCAAGCAAGTACAAATGAAGTGAAATGACATTTACAATAAAACTAGAAAAGATACCGACCTTAGAAATGATCCTTAGATTCACTGAGACTTTTTAAAAATAAGTACATTATATATTCATATTTTAGACAAGGCTCATGTCTTTAAGAAGCCTCATTACTGATTGTTATTCTATAGCTGTTTACATTTACCTATATTATAATACCTAATAAATTTTATTATAGGTAATTGTTTTTATTTCTGTCTCTCCTGATTAAAAGTATTCTCTGAAAGCAAAAGTTGCATTATTCAGATACAAAGCAGTACTGGGAGCAAAGAGGATAATCAAATTATTGAAAAAAATGAATGAATGCATATGTGAATTAATGAATGAGTAAATTACAGAATTCAGATAAAGAATTTTCCTTGTTTATCTTAAATTTTGTGAAAAGAGGTGGTGGTTAGGCAGATATGTTTCTGTTAAGTTCACTCATGAATAGAGTGTATAAAAATGCCTGGATCATAATAACATGTTTTTTAAAAAATATTTTTATGGGAAAAATATATGTCAAGCCCAAGTCATTTGGAACTTTGCTATCATACATTTAATTCTTCCTACATGTGTATAAAGTAGCTGATACTATTATCTATCTTTCTTTATTTAGCAGGCCATACAAACCATGAATGTGTTAGTGGTCCTATATCAATCTCCTAGAATGGCATCAGGAGTCATTTCTTTGGCCAGTTCTTTTTTTTTTTTAATACATACTTTTTATTTTAAAATTGTGGGGTACAGTTAAGGGTTAGGTATACAAATATGCATTGTGCAGGTACCCTTGTTGACAAGGTGTGCCCCCCATCCCCAGAAAGATATTGATTACCATTAATCCCACCTCTCCTCCCTGCCCCCCCATAGTTTCCCACCTCTGTCAATCCTTTTTTTATAGTATTTTGATAGTTGTTCAAGGTCCACTTATGAGTGAGAACATGTGATGCTCAGATCTTTGTTTCTGTGTGAGATCACTCAGTATAATAAACTCTAATTCCATCCAGGTTGCTGAGAACTCATGATTTTGTTCTTTTTTGTGGCTGTGTAATATTCCATTGTGTATATGTACCACATTTTTTAATCCAGTCCTCTTTTGCTGTACAGCTCTTGCTATTGCGAACAATGCTGCGATAAACATACGTGTGCAGGTATCTTTTTTATACAGTGATTTGAGTTCTTCAGAGTATATTCCCAGTAGGCGGATTGCAGGGGCATACAGAAGGTCAATTTTTAGAAATTTTAGGAATCACCACATTGATTTCCACAGAGGCTGCACTAGTTTACACTCCCACCAACAGTGTGGAAGGGTTCCTTTTTCACCACATCATCTCCAGCATCTGTTATTTTTTGAGTTATTGATAATTGCCATTCTGACTGGAGTTAGGTAGTATATCAGTGTAGTTTTAATTTGCAGTTCCTTGATGACTAGTGAGGTTGAACATTTCTTCATGTATCTGTTGGCCACTTGTATGTCTTCTTTTCAGAAGTGTCCATTCATGTCTTTTGCCCACTTTGTAATGGGGTTGTTTGTTTTTTTCTTTTCAGCACATTTGAGTTATTTGTAGATCCTAGATGTATACTTTTTCTCAATCTGTGGGCTGTCTCCCTGTTCTCTTGATGGTTTCTTTGGCTTTGCAGAAGCTTGTCAGTTTAATGAGGTCCCACTTGTCTATCTTAT
>NW_007246925.1:121737-122693 GCF_000164805.1 Carlito syrichta
TGGTAATTTGTTGGGTATTGCATTAAATCTGTAGATTGCCTTAGGTAGAATGGACATCTTCACAATGTTGATTCTTCCAATCCATGAGCATGGGGCATTTTTCCACTTGTTTGTGTCATCTTTGATTTCTTGGAGCAGTGTTTTGTAGTTTTCACTGTAATAGTCTTTCACATCTCTGGTTAGGAAGATGCCAAGGTATTTCAATTTTTGTTTTGTGGTTATTGTGAATGGGATTGTGCTTTTTATTTGGGTTTCTGTTTGTTTGTTATTGGTGTAAAGAAATGTGATTGTCTTTTGCACACTTATTTTATATACTGAGACTTTGCAAAGTCCTATATCAGTGCAAGGAGGTTTTTCACAGATTCTCTTGGGTTTTCAAGGTACACAATCTTGTCATCTGCAAAGAGAGATAACTTGACTTCCTCTTTTGGATACCCTTATTGCCTTGTCTTTTCTGATAGCTCTAGCCAGGAATTCCAATACTATATTGAACAGGAGGGGTGAGAGTGGGCATCCTTGTCTTGTTCCAGTTTTCAGGGGAAATGACTCCAATTTTTGTCTGTTTAGGAGTATGCTGGCTGTGGGTTCCTTGTAGATGGCTTTGATTATTTTGAGGTATGTTCCACGTATGCCTAGATGTTCGAGGGTTTTTATTAAGAAGAGGTGCTGTACTTTATCAAAGGTTTTTCTGCATCTAATGATATAATCATGTGGTTTTTGTTTTGAAATCTGTGATGTATTTAATTGTATTTATGGTTTTATAAATGTTGAAGCAAGCTTGCATCCCAGGGAAGAAGCCTACTTGGTCATGATGGATGATTTTTTAAATGTATTATTGAATCCAGTTTGCTAGAATCTTGTTGAGAATTTTAGCGTCTATGTTCATCAAAGATATTGACCTGTAGTTCTCTTTCTTTGTTGGGTCTTTACCTGGCTTGGGTATCGATGTGATGTTA
>NW_007246925.1:123032-134514 GCF_000164805.1 Carlito syrichta
TTCACCTAGGCAGGTTGTGTGATGTCAGAAAGTCCTCCATTTCTTTAAGGTTTTCAAGTTTGTTTCCATACAAGTGTACATAGTATTCTCTAATGATCTTTTGTATTTCTTCAGGGTCAGATGTGACTTCATCTTTTGTGTTTCTGATTGTGTTTATTTGGTCTTTTTCTCTCTTTTTCTTGGTCAGTCTAACTAGGAGACCATCGATCTTGTTTATCCTTTCAAAGAACCAGCTTTTTATTTCATTGATTTTTTGTATTATATTTTGTTGTCTATGTCCCAGATTTGGGCTTTTATTTTGGTGCTCTGGATTCTTCTGCTGAAGTTAGGGTTTTTATGGTCTTGCTTTTCCAGCTCCCTTACGTGACTTGTTAGGCTGTTAACTCGTGATCCTTCCATTTTCTTCATGTGAGTTTGTAGAGATATGAATTCCCCTCTTACTACAGCTTTCATGGCATCCCAGAGATTTTGGTAAGATGTTTCTTCATTTTCATTTTTTTCCAGGTATCTTTTAATCTCTGTTTTGATTTCATCATTGACCGAGGAGTTGTTTAACATCATGCTGTTTAGTGTCCATGTCTTTGTGGATTTGGGGGGAACCTTGTTGGTGTTGATGTTTATTTTTATTCCACTGTGGTTCGAGAAGGTGCATGGCAAAATTTTGATCTTTTAAAATTTGTTTATGCTTGACTTATGGCCAAGTATGTGGTTGACCTTAGAGTATGTTCCATGCAGTGATGAGTAGAATGTATATTTTGTAGTCATTGGGTGGAGTGTTCTGTAGGTACCAATTAAGTCCATTTGGTCGAGTTACATTGAGGTTCTGGATCTCGTTGCTGACATTTTATCCTGATGATCTGTCAAGGGTTGTGAATGGGGTATTAAAATCCCCAGTTATGATAGTGTTAGAGTCAATATCTTTTTTGAGTTTACCTAGAAGCTAAAAGTAAAAGTCGGCACTCCTATGTTGTGCATATACGTTTAAGATAGATTGAACCTTTTATCATTATGTAGTTGCCTTCTGTATCTTTTTTAATTTTTGATAGCTTAAAGGGTATTTTGTCTGAGATTAAGATCACGACTCCTCCTTTCTTTTGTGTTCCTTCACCTGAAAATTTTTTTCCATCCTCTTACTTTGAGTCTGTGAGTGTTCTTTCTAGAGAGGTGAGACTCTTGTAGGCAATATATTACTGCCTGGTGATATTTTATCCCTTTTGCCATTCTATGCCTTTTCAGTGGTGCATTTAGTCCATTCACATTCAGGCCAATTATTGAAATGTGAGAGTTGATCCCTATCATAAGGTTCTTACAGAGCTGTTGCTGTTCCTGTTTGTTTATTGTCTTTCTTTTGGTTTGGGGGTTGGTTCATGTGTGTTTTTAATCTTTTTCCTGTACTCTTGTGAAGAACGTTGCTGTTATTTTTTCCCTTTCTTCTGTGTTCAATACTTTCTTAAGTGTTTCTTGTAGGGTGGTCTGGTGGCAGCGTAAGTTCTTAGGGATTGGATATCTGGGAAAGATTTCAATTCTCCCTCACTGCTGGAGTTTAGCTTGGCTGGGTAGGTTATTCTTGGTTGAATGCTTATCTTTTAGAACTTTGGAGATAGGGCTCCAAGCTCTCCTGGCCTGGAGGGTTTCTGTAGAAAAATCTGCTGCTATTCTAATTGGTCTTCCCTGGTAGGTAGTCTGACCTTTTTCTCTTGCTGTCTTTAGAATTTTTTCTTTTATACCTACCTTGTTTAGGTGAATTGTTATGTGTCTGAAAGTTGGTCCTCTCATTTGTTGTTTTGCAAGTGTTCTCTGAATCTCTTGTGTTTGAATTTTTGCATCACTGATGAGATGAGGGAAGTTTTCTTGAATGATTTGATGAAATGCTTGTTCCAGTGTGGTCTCTGTCTCTCTCTTTGCCTCAGGAAGACCAATTACTCTTAGGTTCAGTCTCTTGAAGTAATCGTTCATCTCTTGAAGGTTTTGTTCTGTCTTTTTAAGCTTCTTTTCTATGTTTTTGACAGTTTGGGTTAGTTCTGTATTTTGGTCCTTCAAACTCTGAGATTCTTTCTTCTGCTTGGCTAATTCTGCTTTCCATGCTTATTAGTTTGTTATTTATTTCCATCACAGTATTCTTTACTGCTGTTATTTCTGCCATCCTCCTTCCTATTTTCCTCTTGTCTCTCCTCAATTTTTTAAATTCTTTCTATTAATGTTTTGATGTCTGTGTTTGTGTATGTGACCAGTCATTCTGGGGGCTCTTCATTTTTTGTGTTCTGAAGTCTGTTTTCTCAGTGTCTGACCTCCCAGGGGTCTGTGTGAGACCCATATTCTTCTTTTGGTTTTTCTTCATTTGTGCAAATTTTTCCTTACTTTTTCCTTCCCTCCACTTCCCTGTTTATTTTAATTCTGTTGTTTCTGGGTGGAGTGGTTGATTTTACTTTTGTTTGTCCAATCTCCTATTCTTCCTTATGTATATCTTCTTGCTTTGTTCAATTCTGGAGTTGGACTGTAGGTTGGGGTGGTCTTTTTTGCAGTTTTTAGATTCAGTTAAGGGGGAAGCTGTGATTCAAAATCTGTCTGCAGATCCCAGTATCTGCCGACAGGTGTATGGATAATCTAAAACCCACTTCCTACTGCCTTGGAATCTGTACGTGCAGTGGGGTTGTAGATTTACTCCCTGAAAGCAACGTGGGGTTTACAGAGGGAAGAGAATGGAGCTGGCAATGGGAAGAAGAGGGTGGTGGAGAGAGAGAGGAGAAAGAGGGAAAACAGATGAGCGTACAGACTAACAAATGAAAAGAGACACAAAGACTGAAACAAGTAAAAAGAAAACAATAATAATGACTACAAACTAACCAACAACCATACAAAAAACTAAAACATATAATGATGCTAACATACAAGCTAACCAACCTCCTTATTAGTGTGCTATCCTTCTATACAAGATATGGTCTACAGAGAAATAAAAATTAAAAAAAGAACAAAACAAAAGGAATAGAATAAAGTCAGTAAACTAACAGAACCAACCATGTACACTCTGAGACTCTTCCTTTAAGTCCAATGTCCTTTCAGCTCTGATTTCTAGCTGTCTTTGAAGGTTGGTACATTTGTTCACAGTTAGGGTCAGCTGCCCCTGGCCTGCTGTGAAGGGAAGTTCAGATCTGGGTTCCCTGCCCAGTCTATCACTCAGATCTGGCCTGTGTCTATTTATAAAGGGAAAAGAGCTTCTGTCTTTCCCATTTTGATGTTGTTACCTTGGGTCCCCAGCAGGTGGTGCTATCTCACCGCTCTAGTTGATCTTTATTCACAGCTGCTGGAGACTGCCAGGTGATCCAGGCCGGGGTTGGCGGATGTTGGAGACTGCCCAGGTTGGGAGGGAGCAGGCAACTGTAGCGGCGGTGGCGGCAGCCACCTCACAGTACATGGAAGGAGCTCCACGAGCCTGGCTCCTGGCGAGGTGTGGGGCATGGCAGTGTCAGCAGCGGTGGCTATCTATCTCAGTAGATTGTGCTTGTGGGAGCTTCACGGTCCAAAGTAGTGGGATGCCTCAGGCATGGGCGGGGCGATGGCCGCGGGTATGGCATCTGCGACTGTGGTGGTGGCCCAGACCACTGAGGTGTTTGAGTGGTGGTTGTGACTGAGCTCCTTGTGAAGAGAAGGCTGCCGACAATGGGAGCTGTAGCCCCCGGGAGAGAGCTAGAGTCTTTATGTGCATTTTCTTTCATGGGTGATCTCACAGACCAAGTTGCCCCATCGCCATCTTGCCAGAAGTCCCCCGTCCTTTCTTTTTTTTTTTTGAGTCAGAGTCTCACTCGGTTGCCAAGACTGGAGTGCAGTGGCCACTCCCGGCCACCGCAGCCTCGCCTGCTGGGCTCCGGCGATCCTTCTGCCTCAGCCTTCCGAGTAGCCGGAATTACAGGCATGCGCTACCATGCCCGGCTAATTTTTTTATTTTATTATAGAGATGAGGTCTCGCCTGCCCAGGCGGGTCTCGAACCCGCGGGCTCAGGCAATCCACTCACCTCAGCCTCCCAAAGGCGCGGGAGTACAGGCTGAGCCACTGAGCCTGACTTCCAGTCCTTTCTTATTGACTAGGGTTGGCCGCCTAAACCACTATTTTGAAGAAGATTCTGAAATCTCCTCTGTAAAGGATTCTCTTATAGGCTTTCCTGTCTGGCATGGATGCATGTGCATGGAGGGAAGGCCTGCTATACTTCACAGAAATGCATTTGGAAAATATATTATTTAGTCTATCTTCCTATAATAAAGGTTTTCATGTTCTTATCATCTCTCAGCAATGCTGGTATTTAATTATTAGGTGTCTATTGTTGATTCCCAAGCTGAGTAGAATTAAACATTACTCTTGACTCATCACTAACATTTACACAGGATGTGATCTTGGATAATGTATTCATAAACCTGAGAGATTCCTTTCCCACCTCTATAAAATGAAGTTAATAATACTACCTATCTCATAAAATGTTTGCGATGATTAAATTTAAAAATATGTAAGTGCTTTGCACTGTACTTGGCTAATAGTGAGCTCTCAACAAACATTAGCTATAATAATTCTATTCTCCTATCAGTGCTTTGAGATTTTAAAACCAATGAATCTTTTTTACTAAATAGATTCCTGGTGTTTCCCCCCGCTCTCTAAGGGCAGTCATACTTCCAGAAGCAAACAGTTTTATGATGATAATTGCTAGGAAAGGAAAGCTTGACTTTTTAAAGAATAAATTGAAAAATGCCTGTGAAAGACGATCCTTTGGAAAGGTGAAATAGAAGTTAAGACATTCCAAAATTTAGATTTGGTAAATTCAAGAACATGAATGAGTTTTGTAATATTTAAAAAATTAGAGCCAATGCCAGACCCAGGGTGTATTTGTGTGCTTAGACTATGTGTACAGCAAGCAGGAGAAATTGACAATCCAAACCAAAACAGATGAATGTGCCTTCCTGAGTGGATACAGAATAAACTGACCTAGTTTACATTAGCCCTAAAGTTTGATTATTTTACATTTTTTAGTAGATGCCAAAGATAAGTGTTCTGTTAAAGAAAAATTTCTACATCCAAAAAGACTTTTAAATATTGAAAATTATGTTCTGTGGAGATACATATGTATTTACGCTAAAAGGTAATAGTAAGAAATATGTTAAATCTATCTTTCCACTTACTGAAATGTTATGAAGTCATGAAATTGATTATCATTCAGATAGTACATCCACATGAAAACATTGCAATATTAAAATGTTCAAATAAAAGCAGAGAAATGCAATGAATATGAAATTTGAACATAACTACATAAAATATGTGCATAGACAAACACTAGAAGGCATTCTATAAATCTTAGCAAAGGAACAATGTTAAGGCAGAAGGATATATAATACAATTTTATCCCTAAAATTTAAAACACTACAAAGTTAGTAAAGCTTTCACTTGGTAATTTTTGTTTTACTTAAAAATTACAAGATAGAAAAAGTAATGTACCATCCAAAAACTTTATGTAATAAATATATGCAACATAAAGGACACAAGTTAAAACATTTTTTCCTAGTATGACACTGTATACATTTTCATTCCCAAATGTCAATGTATACTTTTGTTTTGTTTTGTTTTAGTGTTGGGTTATTACTCTGTTACCCCAGCTAGAGTGCAGTGCCATGATCATGGCCTTGTCTCCTGGACTCAGGCAATCCTTCTGCCTCAACCTCTGGATTAGCTGGGACTATAGGCATGTGCCACCATGCCTGGCTAATTTTTTTATTAAATTTTTTTTTTTATTTTAAAGATGTGAGGTACAATTGAGGGTTAGGTATACAAATGTTCATTGTGCAGTTTCCCTGGTTGATGAGGTGTGACCCCACCTCCCCCAGCAGATTCCCACTACTGCCAATTCCATCTCTTCACCCACTCCACACTTTCCTGCTACTGCCAATCCTTTTCATATAGTATTATGATAATTGCTCAAGATTCACTTATGAGTGAGAACATGTGATACTCGGTTCTTTGTTTCTGTGGTAGATCACTCAGTATTACAGACTCTAAGTTCATCCAGGTTGCTGTGATTTTTTTTTTTTGGTAGAGATAAGACCTTGCTATGTTGCCCAGGCTTCTTTTGACCTCCTGGGCTCAAACAATCCTTGTGCCTCGACCTCCCAAAGTGCTCAAATTACAGGTATGAGTCACCACACCTAGTGTCAATGTATACTTTATTTATTACCTATTATGTGTTGGCCATTGCACTAAATGTTGGGGATACAAAAATAAAACTATATCACATTTCTGGTATCATCCTAAAAAGAGTGCCTCTTTTATAGCAAATGGAGGGCTATTTACTCACCTGGTCTTTATATCTCTGTGTTTCTAACTGAACTAACAGGCACTCCTTCTTCAAGTTTTTAGGTTTAGTGGCCATTTTCTAAAATAAATAGTCTAACACATTCAGATATTTATATCTAAATTTAAATCAAATGCAAATATTACAAATAGAAGATTGGAATATAATGACTGCTATGATTGAATAGATGTGTTTCTCAAGAGAAGTAATTTTTTTGCATTGCACATAAATTTGGATACCAAGGAGCCAGAAACCAGGAAAATATTTATAAGAAAATCTGAATTTATAGGCTAGTAAAACTCTTATTTCTATTTACTTAATGTATTAGTTAGGGCTTTCTGGTGAAACGGGACCAATAGTATGTATATAAATATATAACAGAATTTTATTTTAGGAATTGGCTCATGAGATTACAGCGGCCAAGAAATCCCACAACATGTTGTCTACAAGCTGAAGAACCAGGAAAGCAGGGTTATAACTCAGTCTGAGTCTGAAGGCCCAAGAACCAAGAGCTCCAAAGTCCAAGAATAGAAGATAGATGTCTCAGCTCAAGAAGAGAAAGAAGAGAGAGGGAGAGAAACACACACACACACACACACACACACACACACACACACACACACACACTGAAAGAGAGCAAGAGAGAGAGACGAGAGAGACAGAGACAGAGACAGAGAATGAACAAGTACTCACCATTCCTCTGCCTTCTTGTATTATTCTGGCACTCAAGGTTTGACTGATGGTCACCCAGATTGGTGACGCCTAACCTTGATCTGCCTTTTTGTTCTATTTCTGCCCTCAAGGATTGGCCAACGTCCACCCACATTGGTGAGGGCTAACCTTCTTTACTCAGTCTCAGTCTACTGTCTCAAATGCTAGTTTCTGGAAACACCTTCACAGATACATCCAGATATAATATTTGTCATTATTTAATTTTTTTATTTTAAAGATGTGGGGGTAAAATTCAGGGCTAGGTAATCAAATGTTCATTATGCAGACACCCTTGTACATGAGAGGTACCCTTCCCTCTCCTGGTAGTTTCCTTCAACTGCCAATCCTACCTGCTCCCTGGCAGTTTCCCACTATTGCCAATCCCTTTCTTATAATATTATGATAATTGTTCAAGTTTCACTTATGAGTGAGAATATATGGTACTCTGTTCCTTCTTTGTGTGATAGATCACTGAGTATGATAGACTCTAAAACCATTCAAGTTGCTGGGAAGTCCATATGTTTGTCCTTCTTTATGGCTGCATAATATTCCATTGTGTATATGTACCACATTTTAAAAATGCAGTCCAGCTTTAATGGGCAGCATGGTTGGTTCCATGTTTTTGCTATTGTGAATAGAGCTGCAACAAACATGCGTGTGTGCAGGTATCTTTTTGGTAGAATGGCCTGAGTTCTGCTGGGTATATTCCCAATAGGGGAATTGCTGAGTTATATGGAAGATCAATTTCTAGTTCTTTCAGAAATTGCCACCCTGCCTTCCAAAGAGGTTGCACAAGTTTGCATTCCCAACAGCAGTGTAGAAGTATTCTTTTTTCTCCACATCCTTGCCAGTATCTGTTGTTGTTTGCTTTATTAATGATGGCCATTTTTACTGGGGTTAGGTGGTATCTCCATGTGGTTTTGATTTGCGTTTCTCTGATGATGAGTGAGGCTGAGCACTTTTTCATGTGTCTGTTGGCTGCCCGTATATCTTCTTTTGAGAAGTGTCTATTCATGTCTTTTGCCCACTTTTTAATGGGGCTGTATGTTTTTTTTTCTTTTCGGCATGTTCAAGTTTCTTGTAGTTCCTAGATGTCAAGCTGTCAGACATAATATTTTATCAGCTATCTAGGCATCCCTTAGTCCACTCAAGTTGACACATAAAATTAATCATCACATTCAATATAAAAGAAAGACAACACTTCCCCTTGAAATTCAAGAACTTTTGACAGTGAAATCAATGTTTGCTTATTCCAGAAAACAGATTGTTATAATTACATCTTAAAACTTGAGTTAGTTAAACTTTGGGTTTCACTTGATTCCACAGGAAGTGTGGTTAATTTGTATTTTTGCAGTGAAAATATATAGTGCTTCTCTTTTCTTTTTCTTATCTCTTGTTTCCTTTCTTTTTAAATATAAATTAGAAGATGAAATTGTTTTATTTATCTTGCACAACATGATGTTATGGGTATACATATGTTGTGGGTAATAAAATCTAGCTAATAAACAAATGCATTATCTCACATAGTTATCTTTTTTTGGTGAGAACTTTTAACATCCACTCTTTGCATTTTTCAAAAATATAAAATTAAACTTTCAGTATTACTTTGGAGAAAAATATTTTAGAAAACAAAGTATATCTAATTTAATTCAGTTTTTTATTTTTCAGTCCTAGTCCTAAAACTAAGTGCTAGTTTCCCCAGAATGTGAACATAGTTATAACAATTGATATGCTCTCTCTCTCTATGTATATATATTTATGATTGTAAGGGCCCCAGATAGTCATTAGCATTAATTTTTATTACATGTGTTGTTACTGCAATGTAAGCAAAATTTTTTCAAGAGAACTTATAAAACAATATTATTTGGCAGTTCAGAGAGATTATTATAATTTAGAAGTATATTAAATATATTATCAAATAATAATTACTATATTTGAGCATCACTTGAATCACAGACATGAGGAATATAGGTGCAAATGTGGTACAGATACAAGTAAACTATAAACTTCATAGAGGAGTTTAGATTATTTTGACTTAATATGTGTGTACTTTCTCATGTGCTGTCTCAGTGGCTTTGAAAATGGGCAATTTCTTTCAGTGTGCTAGTAGATCAATCCAGGTCTGAGGACTCAGGTCTGATGAAATTCTTTGATGTAGCTGTTAATGAGGAATTCTCAGAACTGACACACAGATAAGTGGCTTACACTATAGACAACTTTCAGAAATCTTTTTGAGAAGAGAGATGAGGCAAGGAAAAATATAGAACTCTTGTTCTCCTCTCCCATATTCGTGAACTTTTGTGGGAATGTTAGTAAATATGTATGACAGGCCCAAACTTGCAGTTGCATTCAAAATGCTTCTTGCATCTTCATGCACAAATCCATAAATTCTCTTTGCTTATTTATACATGATCATTTCTGAGATCTGTGGACTTGCCACTTTATGTCAACATAAAATTAAGAGCTACCTCAGCTAGTGTGGTAGTTCCTGCAATTTTGATTTAATTCTCAGAAATTTCTTTTTCCTCAGTATTGACCCCTGTTCTTTCTGGTCAGTTTTGGGATATCCTGTAGGTAGACTGTACTAACTTCTTCCATTTTACCTACTAACAGAGTGGGTAAAATCCCTGGAAGTTCAGAAACAATTCTCAAGTTGACTGCAGCTGTTTCCTGTGGATATCTACTGCTGTTTTCAACAGACTCCTCATTGCTTCTTTTTCCTTTCTCCCCACAAATACTGGTATCATGCTGCTCTTGTAACTGTTGGTGATCTATCTGTATCCTTCTCTTACTTTGTGCAATCTTGGGTAAACATTTTAACTTTTTAATGTCTCTCTTTGTACTATAATTAAATTGAGATTATCAATGGTATTTACTTCATATGGTTGTTGTAAAGATTACATTGCTTGATACAAGTAAACAAATACAATACCTTGCACAGAGTAAGAGCTTGATTGATTTAATGTGCATTCTTATGATCCTCTGCCTTAATGAGTGGCACTACCACCCATTTATTACCCAAGAATGAACTCTGTGAATAATTATCAAATTATCACTTTACTTCCCTCCAGTCACTAAATGTCTAGACACTCATCAATTCATAGAACACACCATCCTCTAAGTGAGTTATTCTCACTCCAATATTGTTCCCCAGCTATGTGGCATGCAGAGTGCACAGGATGATTTTTATATTGAATAATAGGGTAAAGATCTTTCCAGAATAAAACCCCCTTGTCACTCCTCATTCTTGGCATGGTTTACTAGACCCTTCAAAATTTGACTTCTTGCTACTTAATCACCCATCCTTATTACTTGCCACATAATCCTTCCTTAAAGCTCTATAAACAAGACTGCCTCATTGGAACCTGAATTATTTCAAGTAACACTACATTTTTGTACCCTTCTTTTCTTACTTTAGCCTTAAAATGTCTACAAGTCTTCGAGACTCAGATTAGCTATTGTTATTTTCAGAGATAACTGGCCCACTTAGGCTAGGTTGGGTGTCTTCTTAATGTCACCAAGTGGTTTGTGGACACATTTTTCAGAGCATCTTGTGGACTTCTGAGTAGACAGTGAACAGTTCTGTCCCTTTCAATAGAATGCAAACTTCTAGACAGAAACTGGGATGTGTTTTGTAGTATTTTTGTTCTATGCACACCACATGGTATATTATGCCTATTCAATGCCATTTGAATAAATGCATCAATGAATACATAACTATGGTGTTGTTAATGAGCTATGCAAGGCATTTTTGGTATTACGTTTTTGGCTTTTAAAATAAATGTTAGTACTTTTTTCCTATAGATGTAAAGCTTTTTCTAAAATGAACTTTTAAAAAATAGTTTTTTTCTACCTAGGAAATTCTTGTGATGAAATCAATTCTCATTAAATTTATAGCATCACTGAGAGATAAGGAGAGAACAGAACATAAAAAGTTAATTAAGGAAACAAGAATTCATGGAAATGTTTTCATCAGTCTTGAAATTGCACATAGAATTGAAAATACACTATTTCTAATGTTTTGTTTTCATATGTTCTTTTCACCGCATATGCTATTCCATTAACCTCTGGTCCCTCATACCAGGGCCATATTTCCATAGTGAAGGTTGAGACAGCTTTATGTGAAAAATCCAGCCAGATGGATGCCTAGAATGAGAGCATCTCACATTTTTGTGTGGCAGCAATGAGAATTCAAGACTATGACTTGTGATGATATATTGATGCTAGATAACTGAGTATGTAAAATGAGGACTTGTTTTTGGTGAAAATTATAATTGTTTTAATTGTTGGGGGATATTAGTAAGCATAAACTTTGTGTCTAGTCTTTTAAAGAATATATTTCTACTATAGAAACAATTCTTTTGATAAGAAATTGCTAGCAGGTGTCCATTCCTCCAAGGTTGTGCTGTCAGTATGGTAGCCCTTAACCACATGTGCAATCTTGT
>NW_007246926.1:0-1155 GCF_000164805.1 Carlito syrichta
TCTGTCTGTTCAGGAGGATCTTAACTCCATACAAAAATGGATGCACATCTTTTCTTTCCTTTTTTTGTGAGTTGGAGTCTCACTCCATCACCCAGACTGGAGGGCAGTGACTCGCTCCCGTCCACTGCATCCTTGACCCACAGGGTTCTGGCAAGTCTTCCCCCACTGGCCCTCTGAGGAGCCAGAACCACATGCATGTGCCACCACGCCCTGCTAATTTGGGTTTACGGGTAGAGACGAGGTCTCACCAAGTTGCCTGGGTGTGTCTCAGACCCACGGGCTTGAGCTGGCTACTGGTCTCAGCCTCCCGACACACTGGGATGATGAGGTTGAGCCCTCAATCCCAGCCTCCATCCTTTGTTGATAACGAATCAGAAGGCCGGGTGTGGCATCCAAAACGTGTACTCTCCATGCTTTGGGAGACCATATCAGGATAATGGCTGCAGCCCAGGAACTCAAGACCTGTACGGGCCATGCAGGGAGACCCTGTCTCTGCTCCCATTCATACAGGTGGTCTGGGGTCATGGTGCCCATCGTCCCGGCCACTCCAGAGGCTGAGGTGTGAGGATAACCAGAGCCTGCAATTTCAAGGCTGGCGGTGAATGACGTTCATGTCCATGGGCCCCAGCCTGGACCACAGAGTCAGACTCTGTCTCCAATAATATTAGAATCGTACACAGATTCCCAACTGCACATGGTGTGTTCAAAGGGTGACTGGCTTTAAAGTCAGAAAAAATGGCACGGGGGGGGATGAAATGTCCCAAGGTGAGGGATGTGTCCCTCACTCTTCTTGGCATAAGGTCCTCATTTCCAAGTTAGAGGTCCAGCCTCCCTGGGGCACATTTCTCACCCCAGAGAGGAGGCCGGCAGGAACCCCACCAAGGAGCCTCAGGAACTCCCACACTAAAGCGGGTGCAGACATTTTTGGGGGGTTGAGGCTGGAATTTGCCAAGCTTGGGGGACACTCATGTGTGGGGAAAGGGGGGAAGGAATGAGGGAAGAAGGTTTGCAGGTGAATTGATTTCTTTGTTGACTTAGAATTTCTTTCTTTCTTTCCGTCTTTCCTTCTTTCCTTCTTTCTTTCTTTCTTTCTTTCTTTCTTTCTTTCTTTCTTTCTTCCTTCCTTCCTTCCTTCCTTCCTTCCTTCCTTCCTTC
>NW_007246926.1:1591-5971 GCF_000164805.1 Carlito syrichta
CTTTGCTGTTTGTTACGACTGAAGAAATTCTGTGCAGTCGTGGAAGAAGAAAATGGCATGTTTACGCGAAGTACTCACACTAACCTGAGAATGTTATGGTTCATTTTCCCATTTCCCCGCTATGCCGCTTGACCTTTTCTAATATATGCAAGGGTTAAACTCTGAAGCACATCAAGAATGCTTTCTTTCACTTGGTTATAAGTTACTAGATATTGCTTGAGTAAAAAATGATATAAGTATATTCACTCCTTATTTGATTTAGAATTATGCAGCTTAGTGTTCAGACATAAGGTTTTTTAGAAGCACAAATTTATGGTAAGTTCATTATGAGCTCAATAGAAGTTCTAACACTTATCTAGGAGTTATATAGGTGATTTACAACACTGTCTTAACAGACTTAGGATAAATATTAATTGTTAAAGTTTTTACTGAATTCTATAGTTAAATTTTAAGTAAACGTTTATAGAGTGGGTTTTCACTGAATTCATAATATACTAATTAGATACTTTTATGACAATTAACTAAATACAGAAAGCAACCTTGAGGGCATGGGAAAAATCATTAAAAGCTCCTTTTGAGTTTCCTTTAGAAATAAACACTGCAGGATAAGAGAAAAGTAATGAAGACACCTGGACAATAAAGGCGATTACAAAAGCTTTGAGGGTCGTAAAAGCCCAAAAGAGAAGAACTGCTACATGAAGAACCATGCACCTGGGAACTTCCTTGAAGCACTTCAAGGACTTTTGAAGAAAGTTGCTGACAGTGCTATTCTAGACATGATAATTGTTTCATCCATGAATTACTCATAATTGGTAAATGTAATATCATACAAGTTTATATAATCAATATACATATGTATGAGGGTTGACAAAAATTATTAAGTTCTGGTTATGTTTAACAAGGTTTTTACTTTGTGTCATTAATTAGTCTTAGTGTTATAGTTTAGTGTTTTATAGCTACTTTGAAGATTGTTTTAAGTTTATAAGTTTAAGTTCACACAATGATAAACCTGGTGCCTCAAAGATAATAATAATTGCTCCAGTGCCTATCTTAAGACAAAGATGATTTCCAGGAGGTTGCCAAGCATAAGGGAAAACAACCAAATCACTATTATCCTAAATTTAAAAGCTCATTGGCAATTATGCAACCATAATAATTTTAGTTGTGTTAGTTTTATTTCATTATGTTTCATTCACTTTATATGTTTATCCAAAGTAAAGATTAGTGTATTTTCACAGTAAGTGACTTTCACAGATATTCTTTCAAAGCTAGCCACTGTTGTTTGGTCAAATTAATGTGCTTCATATTCCTGCTATCACTAGGTACAGTCTATAATTTGTTTTAGTGAATTTATGGCCTTTTTAATTAGACTAGTGATGTGGAACCAAAATCAAAGTAAACTTTGTATGCATTATGTTTAGTTTAAGTGAAACTCCTTTTACACTTATCTCAAGACTCATTAACTGAAAATAGATACTGTTTTTGGCTTATTCGTTTCTTCTAAAGACCACTAGATGGTGGTAACTTTTAAAACATATGTACGTGAAGGAATTTTCTTCGTCTTGCCCCTTTTACAAATGCTATAAAAGCTTTCTGTTAACTAATAAAGGAGGTCATCTGTTCAGGAAGCAGGTGTCCAGGAATATTGTGTCCGTCTTTCACCTATCCATCTCTCCTTCAGGAGATCTCACGACCTGGCAAAAGGGGCTGGACCCCTTCACCCCACCAACGTGGTTTGTGAGTCACACCCTACTTTTCCCTGAAGTGACACCTGGGAGGAGTGAGTGGATTCACCCAGGGGATTGAGGCGACTGGAGAGGTGGGTGACCTGGTGGAGACATGCCCTTGCACCAGGCGCTAACCGGGGGGGGGGGCTCGGTGGATGACTCTGGTTGCTCTCTCTGGGGTCCTGGGGCATCTGAAGGTAGTGTGCCTAGCGGTGGAACCCGAGAGTGGTGTGAAGGCTGGGTGGGGGGCTCACGCCTGTCACCCTGGTGCTTTGCGAGGCCAAGGTGAGAGGAGGCCTGCACCTCTGGGTTCAAGACCAGCCCAGGCACCTTGGTGAGATCTCGTCTCTACAAGAAACCAACAAAATGAACCAAGCATGGTGGTGCATGCCGGTCGTTCCAGCCACTCTGGAGGCAGTGGCAGACACTGGAGCCCAGCCAGTGGAGGGCGTGGTGGCCGAGAGCAGGTCCCTGCGCTTTGGCATGGACGAGAGAGTTGGACACCGACTCAGAATAATAATACCAACCACCAACACCACAACCCCAGGCGGAGCTCAGGGCCTCAGTTTGCATCCTGGCCAAGTTTGCATCAGTGGCCAAGGCGAGTGGGTGGCCTGAGTCTGCGGGTTTGAGACCAGCACGGGACACTGGGTGAGACTCGTCTCAGACATCAAAAATAAATCCAAAGATTAGCCAGGCTTCATGGCACAGCCATGTGCTTCTAACCACTTGGGGGGTCAGGTGGGGGGATCACCTGAGCACGGCAGGAGAAGCCCATGGTGGCCGTGAGTGTGCCCCTAAGCTCTGACCTGGGGACAGAGCAGGATTCCATCTCCAAATAATAATAATCAACACCACCACCACCACCCCCACACCTGCCACTCAGTGTGAGGAATCACCCTCAGGGATGTGAGAAGAAAAGGCACTTTCCTGGCCATTGTTTGTGGGAGGTTTCAATGTTGGCCACTAGGGACGTCCATCCCATGCCTTCGGCCATGCATCCCAGACCTGCCTCCACTCTTCACAGTCGTTCCCCATGGCAAAGATGTGTTTGAGCTCATGGAACAGATGGCCCTGATTTAGGGCAGCTGTTGGGCACAGAGCAATCAAGGCGGTCCAGCAACGGCATGGCAAGCCCAGGTGTTGGTTGCCCAGTTCTGCTGAATTTAGGCAGGGAGAGGGGCCCTTCCTCTCCTGATCATACCATAGACCCTAGCCCACGTGGGCCTTTCCCTGGGGAGCCGTGGACGCCTGACTATTTTGGGGACCTCTCACCAAGACATGGTCTGTTCACGTCGCCTGAGCTGGTCTCCCAACCAGGGACTGAGGCAGCCTCCCGCCTTGGGTCCTGGGCATGTAGATGGCTGTGAGCCATGGTACCCGACCTGGACTCACACAAGCTGTTAATGGCATGCGCTGGGATGGAGGCCACCACATTCCGTGTAGCTATGATCGCGTGTGACACCATGAGCAACTCAATTGTTTGTGTTCTGGGGAGCAAACAGCTATCACTACATGGCCCAGTTAGGTCTTGAACTCGTAGGATCCAGTGGTACCCTGCATCGGCCTCCCAAAGCCACAGCCCTAATATCTGCCGATCCACCATCTTTCGGGATCTCTACACCCAAGATTGTGGCTTTCCTCCTCAATAACATCTGTTCAGGATGATCAGAAATCCATACACAAATGGATGCTCTTATTTTCTCTCCTTTTTTATGAGTCAGAGTCTCACTACATTGCCAAGACTGGAGGGCAGTGGTTCGCCTCCAACCACTGCAGCCTCGGCCCACCAGGATCCAGGGAACATTTCCCCACTGGCCTTCCGAGGAGCCAGAATGACAGATGTGTGCCTCCACTCCTCACTAATTTGTGATGGAGGGTAGAGATGAGGTCTCGCTGAGTTGCCCTGATGCATCTCAAACCCGCAGACTTGGGCCAGCTGCTGGTCTCGGCATCCCAAAGTGCTGGGATGGTGAAGTTGAGCCCTCTTACCCAGCCTCAATACTTCATTCGAAACAAACCAGAAGGCTGGGCAAGGCGGCCGAAGCCTGGAATCCCAGTGCACTGGGAGTCCAAATCAGGAGGATGGCAGTATATCAGGAACTTAAGGCCAGTCCGGGCCATGCAGGGAGACCTAGTCTCTGCACCTATCAAAACAGGGTGTCTGAGCTCATGGTGCCATTGCTTTGGCTACTCCAGAGGCTGAGGTGGGAGGATTGCCAGAGCCCATGATTTCAACTCTGCCAGAGAATGACATTTGTGTCCCTGAACCCCAGCCTGGACCACAGAGCCAGACCCTGTCCCCAAAATCCTGGGAATCGTACACAGATTATCAACTGTACATGATGTGTTCAAAGGGCGACTGGCTTTAGAGTCAGAAAAAATGGGCCTGGTGAGATGAAATGTCCCTGGATGAGGGATTTGTCCCTGACCTTTCTGGGCATAAGGTCCTTGTTGCCGAATTGGAGGGCCGGCCTGCCTGAGGCACATTTCTCACCTCAGAGAGGAGAGCCGGCACCAACCTGGCCAGGGAGCCTTGGGAACTCCACCAAAACGGTGGCAGCCATTTGTGGGGGGTTGGGCCTGGAAGGTGCCGAGCTTGGGGAAAACTCATGTTTCAGGGGGGCAGGGGGGAAAGGACTGAGGGCAAAAG
>NW_007246927.1:0-5097 GCF_000164805.1 Carlito syrichta
TCAATCATGAAGGATGGACTGTCACTGGAATAGCTATCACAGAAAAGGCACTATGGTTACTGAGGCACATTTCAAAGAGGCAGGTCAGACACTAAGGCTACCATCACAGAGGAAGGCTATCCACTTTGGCACTCCTTAGAAATAAGAGTCAGTTACTGAGGCACCTATTACAGAGGAGGGCTGGTAACTAAGTCACCCACTCAAAAAGGGTTCATTCACTTGGGAACCCATTTTAAGGAGGGCCAATTAGTGGGTCACTGATCACAGAGGAGAGCCATTCACTGATCACCCATCGCAGAGGAGGCATGGTAGCTTGATTAACAATTACAGAAGAGCACTAGTCACTGTGGCACCCGTGATGGAGGTAGATTACTAACTGGGAAACACAAATTGGAGGTCGAATAGTCGCAGAGGCACTGATCAGAGGTGAGACAGTATGTAGACTATAAATGACAGATGAGGGCGAACCACTAGAGCACCAATTTTGGAGGAGGGCCAATCACTGGAACACCCATCACAGAGGTGGGTCAGTCACTGGGTCACCCATTATGGAGTAGGAACAGCCTAAGAGGTAACCATCAAAGAAGATGGCTAATCTTTTTTGCTCTCATCACAGAGGGAAGCCAGTCACTGTTACATTTATCACAGAGGAGAACTAGTCACTGTGGCACCCATTACAGAGGAGGCCAGTCACTGGGGCACCCATAACAGTAGAAGTTTAGTCACTGGAGAATCCTACACAGAGTAGAACAGTCACTCGGCTACACATCACAGATGATGACTAGTCACTTGGAAATGGGTTATAGATGACATCCAGTCAATGATGCACCAATTACAGAGGTGGGCCAGTCAAAGGACCACCAAACAAAAGAGATACACTCTCTGAAGCACACTTCACAGAGAAGAGGCAGACACTTGTGCCAGGATAACAGAAGAGGCCCAGTCACTGGAACAAGCAACACAGAGGAGAATCATTCACTAAGCTACCCATCACAGAGGAGGGCCAGTCACTGGGGCATCCATCTCACAGGAGAGCCAGTCACTGTGGCATACATCAAAAAGGAGGGTCTGTCACAGGGGTACATATTAGAAGGACTCAGTCACTAGGTCTCTTATCACAGAGGAGGACCAGTAACTGGAGCTGCCAGCACAGGAGTGTCTAAGCCAGTATGATTCTCATAAAAGAGGTAATAGTGGTGGTACCTATCACAGATGAGGTGCAGTCACTGTAAAATCTATAATAAACGTCAGGTAGTGAATAAGGCACCTATCACAGAGGAAGACCAGTTGCTGGGGAAGGCATAAAAAAGGAGGGCTAGACACTGAGGCTTCCATCACAAAGGAGAGCCAGTAACTGGTGCATCCATTATTGAAGAGGGCCAATCACTGAGGCATCCATCACAGAGGAGGGCCAGTTAATAGGAAACCCATCACAGAGGATAGTGAGTCACTGGGACACCCCTTTTGGAGGAGGGCCAGTCACTGGGACACCCATCACAGAGGTGGGCTAGACACTGGCACACCCATTAAATAAGAGTCCCAATCACTGGGACATCAAAGAGAATGATCTGTCACTGTTTTACTTTTTATAGGGAAGAGTCTGTCACTGAGTCTGACACCAATCTTTGAAGAAGGATAATCACAGAAGAGAGCCTGATACTGTAACACATATCACAAGGGCAGCCTGTCATTATGGAACCATCATAGAAGTGGTGTATTTACTGGGCAATGATGATAGTGATGGGCCAGTCACTGGACCAGCAATCACAGATAGGGTAGCTCTGTGGCACAATACATAGAAGGACCAATATCTGGGGCACACATAATGGAGAAGGGCACGTCACTAAGACACCCATTACAGGGAAGCGTTTGTCAATGGGGCACCCCTCATATATAAAGGCCATTCACTTCAGCACCATCACAGAGAAGGCTGACTCACTGTCACACCCATCACAAAGGAGTGCCAATCACTAGGACACCTATTATTGAGAAGGCCCAGTAAGTAAGGCATCCATCACAGACGAAGGATAGTCACTGAGGCAACCACTATGGAGGAAGGTCAGTCATTTTGGCACTTATCACGCAGGAGGACCAGTCACAGGTATGCACTTAATAGAGCAGAGCTAGTCAGAGGAGGTCCCATCATAGAGCAGGGCTAATTATTAGAACACCAATCCAAAAATAGGGCTTTTTGTGTGATTATATCAAGAGACCAACCTATGCCTGATTGATATCAAGAAGAAGAAAGGAAAATGGAAAACAACTTGGAACAAGTGTTCCAGGAGGTAATCCAAGAAAACTTTCCACATCTCACCAGAGAAGTGACTAGTCAAGCATAAGAGATACACAGAATCCCCACAAGATATTAAATGAGAAGACCCACACCTAGACACATAGTAATTCGCCTACACAAAGTAGCCAGAAAATAATCCTAAAGGCAGCAAGAATGGTCACACTACCTACCAGGAAAAACCAATCAGAATAGCTGCAGAACTATCAGCAGAAACAACGCAAACAAGAAGGGACTGGACACCAATATTCAAAGTCTTCAAAGATAAACAACTTCAACCAAGAATTTTATACCCAGCCAAGCTCAGCTTCAGCAACGATGGAGAATTAAAATCCTTTCCAGACATCCAATTCCTAAGAGGTTATGCAACTGCCAGACCAGCTCTACAGGAAACACTTAAAAAGTTATTAATCAGAGAAGAAAGAGAAAAAGAAAGACCACACACTTCCAAGAGAACAGCAGAGCGCAACATCAACAGAGAATATAGCACAACAAGAAACTTGAAAACACACACATACATCAACTCCAAAGCCAAAAGAAAACAAGGAAACCAAGAAAAACCTTTATAAGAATCTCATGACAGGGATGAACAATCACATTTCAGTAATCATCCTGAATGTGAAAGGAATAAATGCACCACTGAGAAGATCCAGAATGGTAAACTGGATAAAAAACATTACCCAATTTTCTGCTGCATCATGGAAACTCATCTCAGCACCAGAGACGCACTCAGAGTCAAAGTTAAAGGATGGAAGATGAGTTTCCAGGAAAATGGATCACAAAAGAGCAAAAGTCACGATCTTAACATCAAACAAAGCAAACTTTAAGTTATAAAAAATTTAAAATGGTTAAAAAGGACTCAAAATAATGTTAAAATTTCAATACATCGATAAGAAATATTCATTCAAACATAAATGCACCAAAAAATAGGAGTACCAGCATTTATTTAAAAAAAAAAAACCTACTAAGTAAACCAAAAAAGGATATTGAAACTAACACTATTTCAGCAGTGGAATTGAATGCCCAACTAACAACCCTAGATAGATCATCAAGGCATAAAATCAGTAAAGAGATCCAGAAACTAAACTTGACACTCGACCACATAGACTTAATGATTACCTACAGATTATTCTACTCAACGACCACAGAATATGCATTCTATTCATCATCACATGGAACATACTCCAAGATAGATCACATCCTTGGTCATAAATCTAGCATAAACAAATTCCATAAGGTTGAAATCATGTCATGCACCTTCTCAGACCACAGTGGAATAAAAATAAATATCAACAACAACAAGATTTTCTCAAAGCCCACAAAGATATGGACACAAAACAGTATGATGCTGAACAATGAATGGGTCAAAACTGAAATCAATGCAGAAATTAAAAGATTCCTGGAAACAAATGAAAATGAAGAAACGTCTTCCCAGAACTTCTGGGATGCCATGAAAACTGTTCTAAGAGGGAAATTTATATCTCTATGAGCACACATCAAGAAAATGGAAAGGCCACAAGCTGAGAGTTTAAAAAAACACCTAAGGGAACTGCAAACTGAAGACCACCAAAAACCCAACTTTAGTAGAAGAATCCAAATCACCAAAATGGAGCCTAAATACAGGGGAGAGAAAATAAAAATATCTTAGAAAATATCAATAAAACAAAAAGCTGGTTTTTTGAAAGAATTGAGAATATACCTGGAGGAAATCAAATCATTCTACAAAAAAGATATCTTCACCCACATGGTACTTGCAGCTCTATTCACAATAGCAAATAATGGAACCAGCAATGCTGTTCATCGAAGCTGGACTGGATAAAAAATGTGGTATATAAACACAATGAAATGACATGTAGTCATAAATAAGGACAAACACATGGACTTTGCAGCAACATGGATAAATTTAGAGTCGATCATACTCGGTGATCTATCACAGAAACAAAGAACAGAGTACCATATGTTCTCACTCATAAGCGAGCCTTTCTTAATTGTCATAATACTATAAGAAAAGGATTAGCAGTATTGGGAGACTGCCGGCGGGGTGGGATTGGGAGTTGAGAGAAACTGCACGGGGAGAGGGGCACACCTCATCAACAAGGGTATCTGGATCACCAACGTTTGTAAAGCTAACATTAATTGTATCCCACATCTTTAAAATAAAAATATAAAGAAAAAAATAAATATTTATAAATTGCAAAGGAATAATATACCAAAATGCATAAAGTGGACTCAAGTGTCTTTATGCAAACTGCAGTGTATTTTACCAATTACATAATTAGACTGGACAAAATACATGGAGTAATTTATAAGCCAAGACAATTATAAAAATACAAAAAACTGTCTTTTCACGGAGTCATCCATTATGGAGAAGACCCAGTTACTGGAACACTCATCACAGAGGAGAGCTAGTCACTAGGTCCCACATTATGGTGGAAAGTCAGTCAATGGGGCACAAATTACTGAAGAGGCACAGTCACTGGGGCACCCATAATGGAGGAGGGCTAGTCACTGAGACAAACATTAGGTGGGAGAACCAGTCACTGGGCCTATGGTCACAGAGTAAAGCAGAGTTATTCACTGAGACACAAATCACAGAAGAGGATACGTCATTGGAACTTTTTCACATAGTAGGGCTATGTGGCACACAACATAGAGAAGGGCCAGTCATTGGGGATCCCATCACAGAGAAGGGATAGTCACTCAGCAACCATCACAAAGGAGGATCAGACACTGTGACAGCCATCAAAGAAGAGGGATTATAACTTGGGACCCCACCATGAGGGAATCATTGGGGCACCCATTACAGA
>NW_007246928.1:0-7374 GCF_000164805.1 Carlito syrichta
CTGGGGAGAGCCATGATCCTCTTTCTGTCAAAGAAGAAACAGACTCAGATTGCTTAAGTGATGTGACCAAAGCGACACAGAAAGGAGGTGACAGAGGAGTTATAACAGATCATGTGTGTCTATAGGACGCATTTAGAGAGAAAGCAGTGTTCAGGACTATAATACATGTGAGTGTGTTCAGAGAAAGAAAGGAAGAGGAAAGCAGTGTTAGAACAGATCACATGTGTATGAATGACAGTTTGTCAGAAAATGCTGAGAAGAGCCAGATCAAGTGTGAACATGGACCCAAGAAGTCAGAATGAGATGGCCAGGAGCTGACTATGTGTGGAAATGGATGACAAAGAACAAGAAAGGGTAGGTTAAACACATTTAAATCTATCATGTCTTCCACCCCCCAGCGATGGTTCTCAAATGTGTGAATCAGAACCATCCAGAGGGCTTCACTACCACCTTCTGATTCTGCCAGTGTGGCGTGGGGTCTGAGCATTTGCATTTCTAACAAGTTCCCAGGTGAAGCAGAAGCCGCTGCTCCGGGGACCACACTTTCAGGCCCACGTTGGATCTCTGACCTGGGCCTTACAGTGCAGCAGCCGCCAGCTGCAAGTGGCTAACGGGCACTTGACTGCGGATGTCTGTGATGTGCTACCCTTTAAATGAAAAGCACGCAACGGGCTTCAAAAGCAGCACAGAAACAATGGGAAACATCTCTAAGAATTTTATATTAAATGCATGTTTAAAAGAAATTCGCTTGGATATATTAGAATAGATAAAAGGTATTAATGAATTGATTTAATCTATTTATTTGTTCTTTTTTATTGTGACTATTGGGAAATTTAAAATTGCAATTGTAGTTCACATTATATCTCTTTTGAATGGTCCTATAATAGACAAGTCAAATAAGTAAGATAGCAAACTGTTATAAAGAAAACAGCATTGGGATCATTAGGTATTCTAATACTGCATAAATACTGATAATGTTAGAAATTGCTAACTTTAAATAAACTTTAAACTTTAGAGTAGTTTTAGATTGACAGAAAAGTGGCCAAGACAGAATGGGAACCCATTTACTGTGTGTAATGTGTTGACGGTACGTAAAATCAAATCTGAGGGTTTGAACATCAATTGTTCAATTGTGGTTTTTAAACTTTAGGCTCGGTGGCTCAGCCTGTAATCCTGCGCCTTTGGGAGGCTGAGTGGATTGTCTGAGCCCGCGGGTTTGAGACCCGCCTGGGCAGCAAGACCTCATCTCTTCAATAAATCAAAAAATCAGACGGGCATGGTAGCGCATGCCTATAATTCCGGCTACTTGGAAGGCTGAGGCGGAAGGATCGCCAGAGCCTAGTAGGTCGAGGCTGCGGTGGCTCTGCACTCCAGTCTGGGCAGCAGAGTGAGACACCAACACACATACACACAAAAAAGATATTAAAATCTGAGATCTGCAAAACTGCAGTTACACAAGCACCTGAGGACTGTTCAACTGGGTAAAGTATCTTCATACAAACAATTTGAAAGACCGAGTTGAAGTAAGAATCTTGCCTTACATGAGGAATAACCTAGGCCAAGCCACCCTTTAAACAACTTGTACCTGTTAAATAGTTGCATCTGCATACAAAGCACACTTGGTTTTCTAAACAGAAAATGTGCATTCTTATCGCTGGTGAATATTTTCATTCACTTGTATAACAAATGGCTAATACTGATAGCACCAATTTTCACAGCTCGTAAATGTAGCATTTGTTATACAACAAAATAATAATGAAGAACAAGTTTCCCATAAAAAGTTCAACATATGAAATAAAGTCCAAAAAGATATTTTCAGAATTAATGTGTCTTTCAAAGTTTCACAGTACAAATGGCTCAGAACTGAGCAAATTCATTAAAACCTTGCATAAGACATAGAACATTCCTGTGTAGAAACCAAAGTACAGACTGTTTTTTTATTTGCTGCAGAGTTAGCTGAAAGATACTAGTGATGACTCGTGACTCTATTTTACAGAAAAAAAAATTCACTGAATTATTTTATCAAGACCTCTGAGGCAGTGAAAAAGGCCACTTTAAATTAAAAATAAATAAATAAATAACACTTACTTCTGTATATACCTTAGGTTAGAATACATATAAGTATGACATTGTCCATGTGAGAAATACACATATACATAAAATGTGTCTCCAAAAAATAATATATATATATATATGTCTCTAGTAAACATTTAAACAATGATGTCTTCATTGCGGTATGTGAACAATACATGAAAAGTGAAATGTCTCAACTTAGCAAAAATATGGAAGTTTCCATGTAATGTTTTTTAAATTGTTAGACTCCACCAAAACTCCCTTGCAGTACAACAACACTTGCCTAAAACAACCATTTTCTCAATCATATAATTCATCCCAAAACTGGTAAGAACATTTAGTGAGAGCTTATAAACTTGTTTTTCTTTCTAAATCTGAATAAATAAAGCATAGAGAAATAATAGCAAAAGGAAAATAATGTATATGGCTATTCCCTTTCTGGAAACTGGTAGAATGTGAACAGAACACTACAGGATAGGACACACAAAAATCTGAGAAAGAAATAACTCTCTATAGGTGCAACCTTAAAGGCTCTTCTGAGGACACATGCTCATGGATTTAATCATAGAAGCTACCAATATTTCCTCTGTTGGCTATTTGGCTCCTTATAAAAAGATGAACTGAAATCAAAGGTGTTTCTGTTGCTTCCTGCAAAAACAATGTTTGCAAACTACACAATAAAAATAATTAAAACATATAAAGAGCAAACTTCCAATATGAATATACTAATATAAATATGCTAAATGGTTTCTAAAGAAGTGGACTGCATGGAGTTCTGCAATTCAGGCTATAACACATTTTCAGAGGAATCTTCTACTAAGCAAAAACTACTAAGTGCTGGAAAATGTTCCTACACCAAGAAAGCATCGGCCCCCCCGGAAATCAGCCATTTTAAAATTTGCACAACCATTTTTCAAAGGGTCAAATTATTTTTCCTGCTTTAAGTTCTTCAATGTAGTGGCCCAGCTTCACGGTGGTACCCAGCTTCAGGTCCAAATGCTCCAGTATCATGTCGTTCGTGAGCAGCAGCAGAGCCTTCCCGTCGATGTTCTACAGAGGGAAGGAACTTCCAGTAATTAATAATGCTTCCATACTCAATCAGAACTGTTAGTTCTCTGTATATGATAACCTGTAAGTCAAACTATACAGCAGCTCATGCCAGACGAATAGTTTTTGAGTTTGCATCTACTTTATGAAAACCATTTCCATATCCACAAGGGACCCTTCTAAAATTCCTTATCATCTCAACTGACTGACTTGTGCTGCTGAAGTACATTATTTGGTTTTCACAATATTCCATTAAACAGTCAAATTTTACTTACTCATGTGACGTTAATTGAAAAGACCAGAAATCTCTTCCAGTACTACCTTCGTCAGGCACCTTCTATACTTTCTCTACTAACTGAAACTCGAAATTAAAGAAATTAGAATTTACAAAAGTTTGCCGATAATCTGACTTGGTAAATTGTCTAGCAATAGCATGATGGTATCAGTATCACAGATCATCAATAACTGAGCCAAATGAAATCCCTTTCTGGCTTCATTGGGTATCACTACAGGAAGGCCACCCTGATAGCTTGTGGTCATCACCTCCTGCTCACATAGAGCCGAGCTCGGACATAGAGCCGAGCTAGGAGCAGGTAGGGGTGGATCCTTGTGCCTGTCAATACAAAGGGGAGGTACACCTGAGAGTAGTGATGCTCAATCATCATCTCTTGGAAACTTGAGGCCGAATATCAGGCACTTGGATATCCATTTAAAGGACAGATCATTGACCTATCACTTTAGGATGGAACTCTGGTCAAAATAACCTTCTCACACATGGCAAAATCAGTTGATGGGTGGCCACCACCATCCATACTGTGTCCAACTAACTGAAAGGCCCTCACAAATTTCATTCAAAGGCATTATGGCAAAAGACACATTACATGCCGTCTGAAGTCATTGGCGAGGACGCATGATATCTCAGAATCCCTATGGTTCAGAAACAGGATCACTTCCTCCATGGACCAGGTTGAAGGGTCCTCAGAGGAGCCTTGATTCGGCACATTGTGGTCAGATTCAGTTGGTGCCCTTGTAACTTCAGTAAAAAGAAGCCACAACAGAAAAGACTATCAAACTTGAGTTGTCATTATCTTAGGAGAGATGTTAGGTAGGGAATAACGATCTCACTCCTGGAACCCTCAATGAAGCACCCCAGCAAGGACTCAAGACTCTCAAGACTCCAACTGTCAAGTCTAGTGAAAATCTATGTAAAGATGATGTGAGGATGGCTACATAAGCATGTCCCATCTGAGCCCCCCCATAACAAAGCAGGTTCAGATGGTGTCTTAATGCTTCAAGGATATTGACAGATCCTAAAACAGACTGAGCAAACCACGTCCCTTTTGGCCACAGGAAATATTGCAAAACATATGCTACTTGGATAAAATGTAGTTGATCTAACCTAACCTATGATTCTCTTTAAGGATTTTGAAGAAATTCTCTCAATGTATCTCTTGGTCTATATAGATAGGTTTTATTTTACTAAAATAAATGAAATGGAAATTCCCCAAGTCTACAGTTTTATAATTGTTTAAATCTTCACTTTAAACAATTAATTTCAATAGCCCCATCAAATTATTCTTAGCAAATATCTTCTTTGTATTCAGTAAAGATATGTTAACATCAATTTACTCTTTAGAGTCTCATCTCTTATGGATTAAAAGGTAATGTGCACTTTGAGAGACATAATTTTTTTCTGAGCTAGATAAGAAATGCCTTTAACATTTCTATAATACCTCTTTGATGTTTAATTGTACATGTATAGATATTGTTGTAGAAGGTTTGCATGTTAGAAAAGAAATGATTGAGACATGAAACAACTGAAATGCTCAGACAGCAAAAGGTTTTAGCTGCACCCTTCACTAAATACGTTGAAATGTTTTTGTGTCCTGACAAGTATTCATTTCTTCAACCAGAGTGTTCAACTCCCTAAAGTTTGTGCCCTATGTGCAGTAGGTTTTGTAAGTAGATAGGAAGATTTATTTCTTCAGTCTAGGGTCATCCACGCAACTTGGTCTTTCGTGTGTGTGATACAGCCAAAGATGTGCCCTTTCTTCCCCATCGTCTGGGATTTTGCCATCTCGGGAGTGTTTGGAGTTATTCACCAAGGGAGAGGGTAAAGAAAAATAGTAGGCCAGAACATTTACCATGTGGCAGATTGACACTCACCAGCTCTATGACCCTGGTAGTGGGAGTAATAAAAGTGCCATCATCATGGGGTCATTGTGAGAAAAGTGGAAAGTGCCACGTCAGTTGATCAGCACAGTGCCTTGCATGAAATACAACCTAACAAACGTGAGTTATCATTCTGAATATCACCTCAAACCAGTCCTCAAAGAAGGAAACAAACAGCTTCCGCTGCTTTGCACCAAGGATGATGACAGATACAGGTCAAATAGTGCTGCTTGTAACATGTGTCCTTACAGACTCACCAAAACCACAAAGCGTGCAGGGAGATGACACAGTGTATTTATTGCCCAGTGAAGGTGGGTAATTTGTCATCTCAGGGTCATGGACTGGAGTGGGTCCTCCTTGCTCCCGCATGTCTGCAGGGACCGCTCCTGAAGCTCATGCTTTTAAGATTCCGCAGGTGTTGCAAGCCCAGGGACTGGCAAAGGAGGCTGCTGAAGAAGTGCTAGGCATCACATCATCAGATGTGCAATGTGGCTGGTAGGAATGCTGGGGCGAAAGCAAGGCAGGCGGTAGCCTTTGGGTAAGGACCTGCTCCCTGGTTATTGACTCCTGCTGGAGCTCTTGGGATTCGTTATACTCCAGCACCCCAGTTGGTGACTCCTGCTCCCGCTCCTGGTATTCTTCACACGGAAATGATGTATCTATAGGGTAGCTCTGGAAATCATCTTCCTGGCTTCCCACTGGTACAGTGGGGCTATAACTGACGGAGTGGGAGGATTGACTGCGACGCTCCATTTCTATCAATCTCTGGAGCTCACGCTTGTCAGAAAGCAAGCATTTATACTTTTTGGATGCACATCGACGTGCCTTCTGAAATCGCAAAAATCCATCATGAATCAACGGTGAGTAAAAAGGGAAACAGAATGAGTAGTAAACACATTAATATGTATTTCTAGTGCAACACTGCATCCTATTATCAAAAATAAATGAATGCTTTTGATTATATATGATTAAGTTGTATTACCTTTCTACCTGACATTTTATTTGTATTTTATACATTACAGTTGCAAACGTAAAAGTATTCAGTATCAGAATTTATCAAACATAAACTGTAGCGTTGTCCCAGCAGTCTAGTCCCAATCTGCTACCAGTAGAGATGGCCCTTGCTAAACTCTCACAGCTACTAGTTCTCTAGCACTTCTAGCTGACTGGCATCTTGACAAACCAGAGTTTGAGCATCATGCAGAAAACATTTTGGTAACACACGTTGTTGCTGCAGTGCTTTCACACGGCTATGATGGATTTTGGAAACCTTTCTTTTCACAAAGTCAATTTTCTCATCCATGTTTTTGATAGCATCGTATATAACCTATTATAAGAGGAGCGATTACCAGTTGCTATTTCACAAGGAAAGTAACATGTTTGAAACGCCGTTAAGTCAAATGTTAACTGCTAGACACGGCAAAACATTAACTGTTAGACACAACAAAAGTTCTCAGGCTGTCAGAAATGTCTTGCTCCTATTTGAGGCCTGGCTGTAGGTGTAGGTGACACAGAGTCAGCGACGGGCTGAGCCCAGAAGCTCCAACGGTCCCTCCACCACCCTACTCCACGCAGGCACTGAGGAAGCGCTAACACTAGTCAGTGAGGTACCACAATTCCTCTAAGCCAGAGCATTGACAAAGGAGACACTGCACACCAAGGAAGGTGCTGCCTTAGCAAAAAACTGTTCAGATCTGCTAAAAAACCAAAGACTCACTTTATAATATTCATATGCAACATGTATGTTTAAATCTGTACATATGATAAGTCTACATAAAGACAGTGAGAGTTCCACTCCAGAAAGAATACATATCACAGACATCTCTTTGAGTTCAAAGTATGTAAAAACACGCAGGCAATAATACCCCTAACAAAAACATTGAGCATATGTCCCTATACGACAACCAAATATGTGACTGATGAAAATCTGGGAATTCTACCTGAAGTACACAGAAAATTCAGGCAAAAAATGCATTTAGATGAAAGGTCAAAACATATCCTCATTCACGTAATCAAAGAAATATCTATTGAGGGCCTACAACCTGGCTGAACTGCTGTGCCAGGTGCTGGGAACAAGGGCAA
>NW_007246929.1:0-4957 GCF_000164805.1 Carlito syrichta
CTTGGACACAATTCACTAAGCCAAGACATTGCCTCAATAGAGTCCCAGTTCAGTTTCTGATTTCAGTTTTGATTTGTTTTCACTGGGTTTAGTATGGTTCAGTTTCTGATTTCTGGTTTGATTTCTTTTCACTGTTTTTTGACAATATGGGATCTCAAACTTCTAAACCCTCCAGTTCTCTGTAATGCATGATTAAAAAATTTCTCTTTGGATTTGCTTCTGAGGACTACAGTTTCCACCTTTCAAGAGACAGACTTCAGACTCTCTGTGAAATTGGCCTGTCTTATTTAATGTTGGATGGCCCTCCACTGGGTCTCTGTATATTCACGTCACTGAGTCTGTTTGGAAGGTCATTACAGGGACTTCTGTTCACCCTGACAAGTTTCCTATATCAACCAATGGTTAAGTTTGGTTTGAAATCCACCCCCATGTTTAAAGGCATGTTCCTTTGAAACTCCAGTGGCATCCTTGTTTCTAAACTTCTGGCCTGTAACCTTCCTTTTCCATACTCTTCAACTCCTACCTCTACTGGGTTGTATCTTGTTTTACCCTCTTCTACTGAGGATGCCCTTGAGAAGTCAGTTATCTCTAACTCTAATCCTCCACCTTATAATTCTCAGGTTTCTTCACCTACCGTCACATCTTCTACCTCCCCTTTGCCTCCCCTGCCTTTGGCTACTCACCTCCATTATCAGAAAGATCTGGCTCCTCTCCTTCCCCTCTGGGAAGTTTCTCCTGTGCAGGGGCAAATCAGAACAAGTAGCCTTTCTTGGTACATGCTCCCTATCAAACTCTGATCTATACAATTGGAAATACCAAAATACGCTGTTCTCAGAGAAGCCATATGTTCTGACTTCTCTAATGAAATCAGTCATGGGCACTCAGTGTCCCAGCTGGAATGATTACCAGCAGTTCCTTTTAACCCTTTTTACCCCTGAGCAGTGGAAGTGCATCAGAAATGAAGATAAAAAGCCTTTTCTAGCCTCAACTCCGTGTTGAAGAAAGAACGTCAGGAAATTTTAAGTGAGATTTTTTACCTCTTCTCCCCCAGATTGGGACCCTACCACTACAGCAGGGTCCAGGGCGTTAGATACCTATCAATGGATTCTATTAACTGATTTGAAGAAAGCAGCATAAAACCTATCAATCTCCCTAAAACTACTGAGATTCTCCAGACCCTGAGGAATTTCTGGGGGTATTCCTTGAATGGCTTGAGAAGGCTTTTTGTGCCTATACCCCATTTGATCCCTTGGCTCCTGAGAAGTCTCTTGCTATCAATTCGGCATTGTGGCTCAAACAGCTCTGGAAATCCAGGTCAAGTTGCAAAAGCTTGAGGTCTTTACAGGAATGAATATTTCTGAGCTACTTGAAGAAACCCAAAAGGTTTCTAATAACCAAGATGCTGAGAAACAAAAGCAGTCAACGCAAGAGGCAGATACAATAGCCAGACATCAGGCAAAAATATTGGTAACAGCCTCCAAGCCTTCCAACCTGACTCAAAACCACTGTGCCAGAGAAAAGGAGAACTTAAGAAGGATCAAAAGGGGACTAAACTCCTTCCATTATCTAAGAATTAATGTGTATATTGCAGAGAATTTGGTCACTGTAAAAAGAACTGTCACTGTTGCCCAAAAGCATATGACCTGAAGCCCATTTTGGTTCTGCCCCCAGCTGGGGGAATGGAAAATGACTCTGAAAAGGACAGGACTATTTTTCCTTAGGCCCCCAAGAGCCCATGGTGACCACTGCTATCAAGGGTTACCTGGTCCAAATTTTAGTGGACACTATTTGTCCTAAATACGCCATTGTGACCTTGTCAAGCAAACAAACCTTGGTACACAGGGCAAAAGAGAAAATTACCACAGCTAATTAATTTCTAACTGATCTGTTGATTTAAGACAGACCAGATCACTCACTCATTTCTCATAGCTCTGGGTTGCCCATTCCCTCTCATGGTCTGGGATTTGCTTCAAAAGTTAAAATATACCATTATGTTTTCACCTGACAAAATAGAAATGTTCCCACTGCCTATCAGATGCTTTTAACTGTTCTGCTTTCTGAAGAATACCTCCAAATTTCTTTTAATTATCCCACTGAAAATACCTCATAAAGCTTACTTCTACACTTGCAGCCGGTGTTTCCTCAGTATGGGGGGAGACCAACTGACCAGGATTGGCAAAGCATCACCCTCCTGTCGTGGTGAGTCTGTTATTATCATCCACCCCTGTGCACATTCATCAATACCTTATGTGTCTACAGACTGGAAGGGAACTGCTCCTCACATTAAAAAACTCATAGCAGCTAATATTTTAACAACATGCAAGTCGATATGAGACATTCCTTTCCTGCCAGTTTAAAAACTGGGTACATCTGACTACCAGTCAGTTCAGGACTTGAGGGAGTTCAATAAGCGGGCTGAAACAATCCATTCTGCTGTTCCCAAGTGACACACATTGCTCAGCCTTCTCCCCCCCAATATCAGGTGTACACTGTGCTGAATTTAAAGGATGACTTCTTTTCCATTCCCTTGTCCCCTGTCAGCCAAAGCGTCTTTGCCTTTGAATGAACAGATCCTGACCGGGGACACCAGTCAGCTAACTTGGACACTTTTTGGGGATGGTACTTATCAGGGTCCTGTGCCCTGCACCCTGAATGTACTTTACTCCAGTATGTAGATGATCTCTTGTTTAGAGTGGCAGACTTGAACACTTGCCTAAAAGGCACCAGGGCTTTGTTACAGCTCCTCCAGGACCTGGGCTACCATGTATAGATAGGAAGACACAACTCTGCTTAGCAGAGGTTTCCTGTTTAGGATACTGGCTAAAGATAAACGAAAACTATCCATGGCTCAAAAGAAAGCCATCCTCTGAATTCCCACGCCTGTCTCAAAATAGGTACAGGAATTATAGGGGGCAGTGGGATACTGCGGGTTGTGGATTCCAGAATTTGATGAAATTGCCAAGCCTCTATGCACAGTCACAGCAGGGGATCAGTCCTTAAAATGGACTGCTACTTAGGAATATGCATTCCAGCATTAAGGATGGCTCCTACACAATCCCTGGCCTTAGCTCTCCCAGATATTTTCAAGCCTTTCCACTTGTTTATTTATGAACTACAGGGAATAGCAAAGGGGGTTCTTACCTAGACCTTAGGACCCTGGAGGAGACTGGTGGCTTATTTTTCCAAAAGATTAGATCCAGTGGCCTCTGGATGGCCATCCAGAGCATCAGACCATTGCTGATACAGCTGTGTTGGTTACAGAAGCAGTCAAACTGACTTTTGTTAAAATCTGGCCTTAAGAGTTCCCCACACTGTTGAGACTTTGCTCCAGCTAGCCTCTGGTCGCTTGGTGTCAAATGCACATATCACCCAATATCAGAACCTCCTAACTTTCTCTTCTACTCAGATCCTCAATTCAGTCACCTTTCTGCCTAGTGATAATCCAGAAACAGCAGTTTATGACTGTGAAGATGTGTTGAATGCCTCCCAAGCCAGCCACCCTCATTTTCATGATACTCCTTTAAGTCAGGCTGATACTGACCTATTCATGGATAGCAGCAGTCTGGTAATAAAGGGAGCCTGCAAGACTGGTGCAACTGTAGGCATGACTAACAACGTAATTTGGTCACAGTTTTTGTCTAATGGCACATTGGCACAAGAGTTTGAGTTAATTGTTTAAACCCAGGCCCTTCGCTGGGGAACAGGAATATGTGTTAACATTTATACTGACAGTAGGTATGCTTTTGCTACTTTCCATGGTAATGCCATGATATAAAAGGAATGAGGATTTCTTACCATGGCGGGTAAGACTATAAAGAACAAATAAGAAATTTTAAACCTTCTAGAATTATATGGCTTCCCAATTTGGTAAATATCATTCAATGCAGGGTCTACCAAAAATCGTACACTCCAGAAGCATCCAGAAATCACCTGGTGGCCTGGGAGGCTCATGAAGAAGTGGAACTTCCAGTTAAACCTCTAAAGATCCTGCTAACTAAACTTTTCCAGTTCCTTCTTTCCTAAAACAGCCCACCTACATCCAGAAGAAAGAAAAACAAGCAGACCTGGCAGAGGCTCACAAACAACCTACAGGATGGTGGGTTAAAGACTCTATTTTTTTTCCTGAAGCCCTTGGGCATACCTTGGGAAAAAACTGCATTCCCTAACCCACTTGGGAAGTACTAAAATGACTGAGGTATTAAATCGTTATTAACATATCAGTAACTTAAAATGCTAAACTGCCACGACAGTTGAAATGTGCCTGCTTGTGCCAGAGTCAATGCAGAACAAGGCCCAAGTCCATCAGATGGTATCAGGACCCGATGATTAAGCCCTGGAGAAAAATGAGAGATAAACTATACTGAGGTAAAGTCTCTCATGCGGGCTACACCTGTCTGTTAGTAGATACTTTTTCTGGATGGGTAGAAGCTTTTGAAACAAAAATAAAATTCCTTTCACAGTTGCCAGGTTTTTATTAAATAAATTTATTCTAGGTTTGTACTCCCTGTCTCTATTGACTCTGATAATGGCCCTGTTAAACATTGACAGGAAGTTACATTATGTTTACCTACCACAGAACTCTGGACAGGTAGAATGCATGAACTAAACTTTTAAAACTACTTTAAATTCAAATGAAAAATGGACAAGCCTTTTGCCTTTGGCTCTTCTCTGCACCCCATGCACCCCATACAAGTCTGGGTTTACCCCATATAAAATCAGAGACCTTCCCCTCTGTTACTCCAGCTATGGGATCTCATTCTTGAAGAAATTATTAATCCATCTCTGTTAAAGAATCTCCAGGCTCTCCAACAGTGCCAGGCTGCAATCCACTCTGATGTCTACTATGTCTTGATGATTCCGTTTCCCATGCCTTGTCTTCTGTTTCAACCTAGGAACTTGGTCTTTGTTAAAAACTTTCATTAGGAAGAACTGACACCTGTCTGAAGTGACCCTTCAT
>NW_007246929.1:5990-9240 GCF_000164805.1 Carlito syrichta
CTCGTTGTTGATTTAAAGGATTACCATTTTTTATGAAATTTAGATAAGCATTCTCTAGCTTAATGAAAGCCTTTTTGGCAATTAGAACTCAAAGTTTTTAGTCGATTAGACCCAGTAAATGGTGACAATGTGCCATGTGAGTTAGCTATACCTTGCTTAATCAAACAATCTCTGTTAATGTGTCTGACTTGACCACAGTTAAAGCAAGAATGCAATGAGATATTCTTTTGTTTATTACTTATATACTTTTACTTATATAAATTATTTATATATTGTTTATGTATTACTTATATTATTTTTTACTTATATATTATTTATATTGCTTATATATTATTTATATTGCTTATATATTGCTTATATTGCTATATATATACTGCTTATATTGCTTATATTAATTATTTTATTTATATTACTTACATTATTTACATATTACTTATGTATGACATATTACTTATATATTCTTTATATATATATAGCTTATATTGTTTATATATATTGCTTATATATTGCTTATATTACTTATATCACTTATACTTTACTTATATACATCTGTTTATTATTACTTGAGCTTTCTACATTTTTATAAGGAAAAGAAAAGTGTGACTAAGTTCAGGCTTCATTTCAATATTCTTAACTTTTAAAGGAAAACTTTAGAGAGAGGTGCAGCAAGGGTGACAAGAAGGAAGGATTTTTAATCATCATAATTATTGTTAGCATTGTCTGATATAATCAATTATATTGCCGGTCTTTTTTATCAGTCTTATTAAAGCCTAACAAGTGTTATTAGCATTTTTAACAGTCAATTGTTTTATTAATAAGGTCTTCAACTACTTTGTTTATGGCTAACTTTCCTACTGCATTAGTCAATCTAGCAATAAACTCTTCATATGGCTCATCTGATCTTTGCTTTACAGTGGTAAGGCCAGGCATGGTATGATTGGGAGAAGGTAGCCGCTTCCAGGCTATAACACTTAAATCACTCACAGCCGTAAGTACATCTGTATGCAATTGTGCTTGAGCCTGGGTATTACAATATTCTCCTACTCCCATATACATATCCATGGTGACATTACCTCGTTCTGGACTTCGTTTAGTAAGATTCTGCTCTACAACTTTCCTTTTAACTAACTCTTCATACTCCATTTTCCATAGCACAAATTGTCCTCCTATCAAACACCCCTTAGCCACTTGAAACCAATCATAAGGAGTCATCGACCAAGCACATAGCCCATCTAAGAAGGCTAGTGTATATGGCGCTGTTGGGTCGTAATCATGACAAGCAGCTTTTAAGTCTTTTAATAATTTCATTGGTATAGGTTCCCATTTAGGGGGTTCAAATTCTATGTCAACAGGAAAACAATGAAGAGAGTCTTCCGAACCTAAGGCCTTCTGTATAGTTCCTTGAATTCCTGGCAAATATTTCTTTGGCAATTCTACTCTTTGGCTGCTAAATGGCAACATAGCCCTATTTTTATGGACCACAGGGAAAGAAAAATCTGGCCAATCAGGATTATTATACTTAGCTGCTTCCTCATTTAATTCTGCATCATCCCCAGGAGATGAGTGGTCTCCGGAATTATCTCCTTTAGCTGTCTCATCCTCCTCGGATTCTGAATCACTTTTGGGAAAAGAACCATGATTAGGATTTAAAACTAACGCTTCTCGCAAAATATTCCATAGGAATAAGAATCTTGTGGCATCTGCATTCCACCACGATTAGTATACCATTTTTTCATATTTTTTCCTACCTCATCCCATGTTTCTAATTCTAAAGTACCCTGATCCAGGAACCATGGATTAACTTTCTGTACAAAATCTAGAAAAGAATTTACTTTATCTCTACTTACCTTTACCCCTTTATGTTTCAAAGCTTTACACATAATACGAATACAGGCTCTCCTTTCCTTGGAGCCACAGTTCCCCATAACTGTAATAACAAATAATATATACAATATACAGTAATATCTCTACAAAAACTGAATCGCTCTTTTTACGGTGATAATGAGTCGCGCAGTCCGTCGATGACACTATACAACCACTCTGCTTGCCTATCGACCCACGCACTCTGAGGGGGCTGCAGCACCCTAAGGCAAGGTCCGTCCAGAAACGAGATAAATGAACAAACGGGGAACATATATATATACAATTACCGGAGTCAGGTCCGTGGGTTCGGGTGCCAAAGCTGTCGGAGACTCGCTCCGACCTTAGAGGGAAGGGTTAGGACCCGCACTAGAGAATCTGGATGGCGAGAAGAGACCACTTGGAGGCAGTTCTTCTGGGAACAGTCTGATCAGGAGTGAAGCCAATTTTTATTCGGACCTTTTCCAACTTATATACCATTTTCTATACCCTCCAGCAGTGTGATAATCACTTGCTGGGGGCGTACAAATCCGTGCTTTACAAACTATGCATCACAAGACCATCACGAGATTTGCAAGGTCCAAGCAAACAATTCGAATTCCATGATGCCTGTCGTGCTTCACAAAAACCCACATTAAGGTCACAGGTGCACAATTTCAATACAGATGGTTCAAAGTGTTTTCCATAATGTTCAATGAATCATTCATATTATACTCTTTGTTCTAAACCCTGATTAATACAAAAAACTTTCCAAGTTAGCTCTAGGTTCAATCCAAGTTCATTGACTCCTAATATTTTTTAACGATTAATATTGTCAACTTAACACTATACTATAATCTATAAGTTTACTTAAATGACTTAGCTGTTAGTTATACTATTATCCTATTATGATTTAATGTAATGCCTTATAACTCAGTTAAAACTTATTCTTAAACTACCAAACTTTACTATAATTCATATGAGTTTCATATGTCTAAACTTTAATTTTTATATAATCTAATGATTGAACTTTAATACTATGCTATATCCTATTAAGCTAATACCTCATCATTAATTCTTTTATAAATCTTATAGTAACTATTATATTTGAATAATGTAGCAAAAGGAAACAAAACAGCAAGCATAAATTTATGCAACTATGAGTGTATATGTATATATTTTATCCTAACAAGTCTACTCTAAAAATCAAATAGTAGCTGTCACACTCTTGAACAAGGAAATGCATGGCTGCATGATGGCGGCCATAGGCTGAAGCAGACAGAGTTTCGCTAATTAACGAAACAAAAGAAAACATTCTGCCTGGCTAGGGGCAGGGCGACAAAGCTATTTAGTTTCTAATTTTAGCCCTAGGGGAGACTGCTTTCGGGAACAAGAGCTGATTACCCAGTCT